>NW_027042563.1:0-10932 GCF_035927105.1 Exophiala bonariae | reverse complement strand
TGAGGTATGTTGATACAGGCCAGAATGGACCGGGTATGCTGGAGACCAGTCTCCGCCTGAATACCTCCGGCCCAGGTTGAAATTTCCCCAGAGACTGGTGGGTTGGGCGACATTGAGGCTAGATCCTCGCAACCAGCAGCGTTCCCTGCCTGGACAGAATCTTCGACTCGGCCACCAATTGCAGGACAAGGGGCGGAGGCTGTGGGACATCAACCCTAACACAGCTGCCGGCCTAGACTCCATGGTGGCCCATCCCCGTGGTCCTGGAACCCAGTTTGGCCCAGGACGAGCGGGTTGGGACGCGCCTGGGTCGAGGACGCTCGGCACAGCCCATTCCCCGTCCCAGAGCTTGGTCAGTCCCAGAGCTTGGTCAGTCCCAGAGCTTGGTCAGTCCCAGAGCTTGGTCAGTCCTACCCTACAGGTTCCCTCCTCCAACTTACATGTAGAGTTTTCCCCAGAGGAGAGTGTGCGCTACGGATAATGGAGCTTCGAGTATAGAAGGCGATGATTGAGGCATTTTGATCACGGTACAAAACTCTACGATAGATTTTCTCCCCGGCCCTGAGGTATCCCCCGTGTGTATTCCTAAGTATACTGAGGACCTCGAATCTATGTCCCACTACCGCCCGCCTCCCTTCTCATCAGATATCCTCAAAGAGCTTTCCTGAGTACGATGTTTGACTTAGGGTCCAGTGTTATGATCTGAATGCGAGCAGGTCTGACCAAGGTAGGTCCCTTGATGGAGTGTCGGACAACCAAGAATTGAACACAGCTCTCCCTCTGGGCTTTCCCGGTTCTTCTAGGGGTAAGCTATAACCATGATGAATGAAAAAGGGCTGAGCCGATGTTTACATGGCTGCTAAAATCGTCCAGGCGTCAAGCCATTCTTCGTTGAGGAGCCGCTGAAATGATGTTGCAATCGAGTCCACCACGTTGTTAATCGCAACAATGTCTCCCTCGCGGATTTTGCGCTTGCCGAGAACGTTGGTTCTGACGTCTTTGATCAACAGTTCTACCGCACTATTTAAGGTCCCCTTTGGGAGCGCGTCTTGGGTGGAAATAATCTCGTCAGTCCACGGTCCGTTGGTCATGAGAGGGTACTTACGGCGTCCACAGCAAAGATGGCATGGAGTTCCCGACACTCCTCCTTCGACACAAGCTTTTCGTCTCTTAACATATCACGCAAAACATGGAGATCCGGGCTCTTTTCGGCGATTAGATCCTCCAACTGTCGACCTAGGATATCGAGTAGTTGTATTCTTCTTGGATCCTGCTGAATACCTCCAATTATCACATCGAGCTGTTCCCATTCATCTTGGTGAGCTCCCTGACCACGAAGATACTTTTAGCTCATGGAAGGGCTCTTGAAATTGAAAGACCTACCAGATCTTGGGACTGAATAAGATTCCCAAGCCCAACCCCTTGACGAGTTTCGTACTCAACTTTTGGCCTCTGCTGAGCTGCATGCTGATCCGCTTCCTCCGGAGGTGCTTGTCGTGCGCAGTGATGCTGAAGCCGTGGGTCGAAGATTGGTAATCGCTACCACATTCTTCTTCTCGCAAGCCGATCCTCCCAATGCTGCTGAGCCATGTGCCTGGTCGTTCCGAATCCGCCAGCCAGGTGCTCCATTTCGTTCAACACATGGATGGCAGCACCTTGGTGGCCAACCAGCTTATTCTTCTTGATACTGATGGTTGTCAGCGACAGTTCAATCTGTTTATCGTACCATTCCCAGGCTCCCATGTACTCGAGCATGTTTAATATCGTCATTCTTTGATTCTCAGACGCTCCCATCTCGAGTACTTGCATCCACATGGAATCGTCGGACCCCTGGTTCAAGTTCGATGCAACCATGCCCTGCGGGTCACTTTTCCCCACGGTCCGCAGGATCCTCGAGTGAACTGCTCGAGGGACCCCATGAGGATACCTGCTGAATTGATGGATGATGCGAACGGCTTCGAGGATTACGTCCATCAATGGAGTCGCCTCCGCTAAAAACGAACCTGTCGCCGGTTGAGACAACGAAACAACGTTCTGAATTGACATCGGTATTTTGGATCTGTCAACCTCTTCCGCGGGAATTGGGAACAATGCGCCTGATATCTGCGTGGAAGGCACGGATAAAGCCACATCAGCTGGTTGGAGAAGTGGTCTTGTAAAACGCAATCGTTGTTGCTCATTGGCTTTGTTCCCTCCTGATGTGAACTTCACCTAGAAATGGGCGGGTTCCATGCTCTCCTCCCAGAGTGGCGCTTGTCCTGCACCCTGGCTAAGCGGCACGTTTTTGAGACTTAGGGCACAGCCCTCCTGCGGCTCATACAGTTGTTACTCAACGGTGGTTGAAGTGGCGCTGTGACCAATTTCAGCGACGTCGTTCGGGACTTGCGCAGAAAGAGTGATCATGCCACCCAATTCGGTGATGGCCTCAATATGCAGAACGGAGGGTGGAATGTGGTTGGTGGACTCTAAAGAGTAGGTCTGTGTCCTTGTAACTTGGCGGATAGAGGTGGTCCATACGCCAGGTCCTTGTTGGAGACACGTCTGCGTTTCACGGCGAGGATAGCGAAATTACGTGGCTCGTCCGTATTATGACGTAAGATAGTGTCCTCACAGAACCGCTAGATCGTTGCGACGAGTGTCCAAGCAGTCTCACCGGCTTGCTCGCATAGTTGTTGAATCTCGGTGTGAGACTTGGTTGATTCCTGGTGAGATTTGAACATCAGCACCCAAAGTTCCCACATACCTTTGGCAGATCCTGCATATTAACCACCATGCCGGAGGTAATCATGTTGACAAGCTGCTGAAGCACTGCCAGTGCGTGTTGAGTGCCGAAACATTGGCTGACGGCCTTTCGGGGTCGCGGGCGCGAGACTTCATCCTCAACAACCCAGGAGAGATGGCGAGAGAGCAAGCAGGCAGTGCACCAAACTATCGCTTGACGACAGATGGATTAGCTGGGCTGAGTAGTTGAGGGGGTGGGAAACAGGAAACAGCAAAGGGATCGAGGCGGTATTTACATATTGTGCCCTGAGGCGTTTCGACCTCCTAGGATGCTGAACCGATTAGCTAACGTGTCTGTGTCACATCGGTCGATAGTTCTGGTCCGGACAGGCAGCTTCTGGCAGTGGATGATGATGCCTTGCCATCATCAAGGTTCAAAGACGATGCCCAGTGGACCAGGATTGGGATAGATGGCTAGTCACGAGTGGAGGAACTACTTCCCTACTACTTCACTGCGTGACGGTCTCGCTAACCCCCAATAAGGCATTGCTGATATCCTAGGGCACGCCCCTGGACTCTTCTACCGGAAAGAGCTCCTTTGAGCCTCTGGCACCATCCACCTCTCACACAGCTCCCAATAGCGGTAGCACATTTGGTATGCGATCTCAATCGCTCGTTGGCATGAGTGAAGCACACATTTGCACCACTTCGCTCACAAAGGCCACTTCCTTGCCTGGTGCCGGAAAGGACATGCGCATCGAGAAAGCCTGTCCCCTCGCAGTCCATGCTAGTGCGGATAGAAATGACTGAAGGTCTTGCAGGATAGAGATTCGGCATGAGCGGTATGCTCCGCTGATAGTATATCCAAGGATCCGTGCCTTAGGAAGGCACAATTCAGGGCTAAGGTATGTGGCGTCGGCGGATCAGAAGGCAACGCCTTAAACATAAGCTTGTGATTCCTTGGGCCTACGGAGCATGTTGTGTATATCCTTCAATAACGATCCTTGTAGGAGATCCGCGGATGGAAACGTCCATCTACAGGGCGATGGAGAGGCTTCAGAGGGTATGAGACCAATTTCAAGAAACATTAGGATCGGCAGCAAGGTGGTGGAGTAGAGGTTCTTCGGCCGCAGCCCTTCGTACTTGATCTAAATAAATCCAGAAAGACGGGACGAAAATGAGCAAAAAGTTGGTGGCCTAGAACCTCCCACGAGTTCAAATCGTAACGTGTCTAGTAACCCGTCTCGTCTTCCACAGTGGGTAGGGGGTGGACTCTGAAGGGACACTGACCTATGGTACGTGAGACTTGATACATTGTCTTCAAGCCATCAGTCATCCCTGATTCTCACTTTTGGTGCCAATCTTCAATATAATCATGGGTCGTTTCTTCTCTGGACAAACTTGTTCTGACTTCGTAGGCCTGTACCATCATTAGATCTCCGGATCGATCCCATACATTCAATAGGACTACTTACGGGGTGCTCTGCTCGCTTTGAGAAGATGCTTTATCACTAGAATCGTAATAGGGATGCGTTTCTTCATAAATCTGCAGACAGAAGTTAGAAAACGCCGTGAAGCCGAATAGGGTATCTGACCAATTTTGCACGCATCATGGCTGAGTTTTTAGTTCCGAATGGCTTGTGGTCGCCTAGTTCTGGACAGCGATTGGGATGACCATCTTCATGCTGCTTCTCACGATTATCGCGAGTGATCCGACGGTAGAACCTCCTACCACAAGTGCCACAAGCGGACTTACCTTTATTCGATACTCGTGCTCCTGTCCCGGGACCTGTATACTCAGCGTCTGACCGATGTGACTGGGCTTTCGGCAAGTCAGGAAACTCTTTGGGTTCGGCGGTGGAGCAAGGGACCGTCAAACTTGCTCCAGGGACCTGCGATCGTGAGTGCTGCTTTAGATCTTGTCGCTGCTTAAGCGGATATTCGCCCAACACATCAAGCATATACTTGTATGTCTCAAGATCAAGCGCTTGAAAAAAGGACTAAGCCGAGTCTTAGATTTCTGCTGTGGAATATCGCTGCCAACTCACCACTGTTTCTGCTCCAAGACTCGCTCTCGATCGTTCACAACCTTCATCTTCGACCTTACGTTTCTTGACTTTTTGTTCATATCGACATTTTTTGCTAGCGATCCGATCTTCATCCTCGGCCTTACGTTTCGTGTCAATTTTTTCAGCTTCCCGCTGATCCGAGAGAATTTCCTCAAGGTCTTCGTCATCGCGATCTGACCGTAGCTGGTCAACTTGGTGGTCGAGAGATGTGTGCTTGGCCCGCAAAGCCTGGCGACGAGCATCAAGGTCGCTTTGGTTTGCTGCCGCAGTCACACAATGTTGGATGCGCTCCATGATGGTTACTACTCCGTCACGATAGACTGACAATACTGATCCTGTACAGATGATGAATCGGGTCGTTTTTGTAGGGTGAAGGAATCTAGGCCATGCCTATAAATAGCATATGGGTTCGCCCCTATTTCTAACTTTGGCGATGCTATTCATAGATGCCGTCCCAAAATACCCAAAAGCCTCGATTACAGAATCAAAATGCTGATACTGTATAGAGAGATTAAAGCGTAGTAGTTTACTTGAGGAAGTTAAGATGGGAGCTTGAAACAACTGAGCTCTCAGCAAATCGAACGGAGGCGGCCAACAGGTCGGACGGCGGAGGCAACTTTGCCGAAAAAAGCAAAACAATAAAGTCACGTGAAAGGGCTGGTGAAGGACAAGGCTGAAGGTAAGCCAGTCTGGATCAGTACTGAGCCCCAACGAGGCTGAAAGATCGCGCATATAGTATACTAAGTGGGGATGGTCAGGCGCAGTCAACAAAGGTAATTTTCGTTACCTCAACACGAACATACGTGACGCTTGGCAAGTTTCTCTAGGCTCTCACTGCCTAAAACACAGCCTAAAGTTCAGGCGTGTTTTAGTTAATGCTTAGGGGCATAGCCCCTAAACCCACCCTTATAAGCATCTCGTCAAGAGTCACGTTCCTTAGGGTCGAGCTAACGACAATTACCTTTGCTGACTGTAGTGTAGAATAGTAGCCCGGCATGTACATACTGCTGCTCATGAGGGCTCAATGATCCGCACTAGGCCTCTATGCTCCACCCTACAAAAGTGGTAATGCTGGTAGCTACCTAAACCAAGTGGCAGCTACCTAAACTCCTCAGCTGTACCAGGGTACCACAAAATGGCCAGGACCTCAGCTGGGCTAGGATCGATGTAAAAAAGGGTATTCTAGATCATGAAGCCGGCCAAAATATATAGGAAAGGTAGGTCATTTGATGGAGTAGACACAGGACGGTGTCGAAAGGTGATAATGGGAACTCAGTCCGAGATATCCTAAAGTGTAGAACTGTTACAAGTCGACTGCGAATAGTTCTATCTAGTGCGACGAGCGTGTATATGTCATATCTGGTGGCTCAACCGGGATCAGTGGCTCAGTACTGATCCAGACTGGCATACCTTCAGCCTTGGTGCATGCTGAGCCTCTCTCAGCGTTGTCCTTCACGTGGCGTTTCACGTGACTTCACTGTTTGTTTTTTCGGCAAAGTTGCCTCCGCTGTCTGGCCTAACGGCCGCTCGATTTGCTGTTACCAGGCTTCCACCTTAACTTCCTCAAGTCAGACTACGCTGTAATCTCTCTTTACAGAACTGTATCAGCATTTTGACTCTGTAGTAGAGGCTTTTGGGTATCTTGGGATGCCGTCTATGAATAGCATCGCCAAAGTTAGAAACAGGGCCGAATCCATGTGCTATTTATAGCCTTGACCTGAATTTCTGACCCATACAAAAGCACTCGATGCCTCGTCCATGCAGGACCACTGTGTCAGTATATTGTGACGGAGTGCTAACCACCATGGAGTGTATCCAACGTTGTGAGACTGCGGCAGCAAACCAAAGCGGCCTTGATGCTCAGATCCAGGCTTTGTGGACCAACAAGGAAAGTTTCGATTGCCAAGCCTCCCAACTACAATTAGATCGCGATGACGAAGACTTACAGAAACTTGTCTCGAATCAGCTGGAGGATGAACTAATTGACGCGAACCGTAAGGCCGAGGCTGAAAATCGGATCGCTAGCAGAAAATGTCGACATGAACAAATCGTCAAGAAACGTAAGGCCGAGGATGAAGATCGGATCGCTAGCAAAAAACGTCAATATGAACAGATCGTCAAAAAACGTAAGGTCGAGGATGAAGGTCATGAGCGATCGGCAGCGAGTCTTCTAGCGGAAGCGACGGTGAGTTTTGGCTGCGATATTCCACAACAGAAATCTAAGACTCAGCTTAGTCCATTTTTCAAGCGCATGATGACGAGACATACTGGTCCATGCTTAATATACTGAGAACACATCCGCTTGAGCGACAACATGATCTTGAGCAGCGCTCACGCTCACCGACACTTGGAGCACGCGGATCGACGCCCTATGCCGTCGCCGAACCCAAAGAGTCTCCTGACTCACCGAAAGCCCAGTCACCCCGATCAGATGCTGCGCACCTAGATCCTGGGACAGAACTACGACCATCAGGTGAAGGTAGGTTTCTATGTAGCATTTGTGGTGGAGGGTTCTACCGTCCGCTCAGTCGCAATAATCATGAGAAGCAGCATGAGCATGACCATTCCCATCGATATCCAGAATCAGGCGACAATAAGCCATTCGGAAGTACAAACTCAGCCATGATGCGTGCAAAATTGGTCAGATACCCCTACTCGCATTCAGGCCGTTTTCTAACTTCTGTCTGCAGGTAGGTGAGGAAACGCATCCTCATTGCGATTCTACAGATGAAACATCTTCTCAAAAAAAAATCAGAGCACCTGGTAAGAAGTTCTATTGGATAGATAGGATCGGCTCGAAGATCTAATGATGGTACAGGCCTGCGGAGTCAGAACAAGTTTGTCCAGAAAAGAAACGACCCATGATTATATTGAAGATTGGCACCAAAAGTGAGAATCAGGGATGACTGATGGCTTGAAGACAATGTATCAAGTCTCACATACCATAGGTCAGTATCAGTTCAGATTTCAGCCCCTACACCACTGTGGAAGACGAGATAGATTCACTGGACACATTGCGAATTCAACTCGCGGGAAGGTGTCTGCCCACCCACTTTTGCTCCATTCTTCCCGTCTCCCTGGATTTGTTTAGATCAAGTGGCGAAGGGCTGCGGCCCAAGTATCCTCTGCTCCATCACCTTGCTGCTAATCCTTGTGTGTCTCAGTATGGTCTCATACTCTCTACAGCGTCTCCGTTGCCCTGGAGATGGACGTTTGTATCCGTGGAGCTTCAACAATCATCGATATCAAAAGACATCCACGCCATACCCTGTGGGACCAAGGGACTCCAAATTTTCGTTGAAGGCGTTGACTTCTTATCGGCCGATGATACGCCCTAGCCCTGGTGGATTGTGCCCTGCCTAGTTCAAGGATCCTTGAATGTACCATCAGCGAAGCATAGCGTTCATGCCAAATTCTCTGTTCCGCAAGACCTTCGGTCATTCCTACCCGCATGACCGTGACTGCGAGGGGAAAGACGCCCTTGATTGGCATGTTCATCCAGGCGCCATGCCGATCGGCGGTCTTGTTGGGCAAAGTGGTGCGGGGTGTCCCTGTTCTCGGCGGCCGTGGTCTCATACGAAATCGGCCTCGGTCATGGGGAGTTGTTTGAGAGGTGGGTGCTGCCACGGGAGCTCAAAGTGACTCATTGGGGCAGAAGAATCCAGGTGCAGGCTCCAGGCTATCAGCAATGTCTCGTTGGGGTTTAGTATCCATCGCGCGAAGTGAAGCAGCAGGGAAGTGATATTCCGCTAACCGACATTCATCTATCCCAGTCATCGTCGACCCATGGTCATTGCGCCCTGATGATTGGAAGGCGTCGAAATCTACCGTCGCAAGCTTCCTGTCCAGACCAACACTGTCGACCCATGTGACCTCGGACCCTTTGGCTGATCCGTTCGGCATCCTAGGAGGTCGAAACGCCTATGGCATAACGGTTAAATACCGCCTCAATCCATTTCTTTTCTTGCTTCTCTCCCTCTCAACTGCCTCAGTCATATCCACCTCTCGTCAATTAATTGTGTGTTTCCCGGACAATTGCTCTCGTCGTCTCGCCTGGGGAATTGAAGATGAAGTCTCGCGCGTCTGACTCTAAAGGATCATCGCTCGATGCTCGGTCCGCGATCACTCAACAGGCACTGTCGCTGCTTCGGCAGCTTGTTGATTTGATGGCCTCTGGCATGGTTGCTAACTTGGAGGATCTACCAGAGGTATGTGGAATTTGAAAATCCTAGGTGCTGATAGCCATATCTCACAATGAACCACCCTAGTTCCACGCCGAGATTCAAAAGCTTTGCGAGCGAGCCCGTGAGACTGCCTGCGCAGTCGGGAAAACGATACAGCGGCTCTGTGAGAACACCATCCCTCATCAAGAGACGGATGGGCCACGCAATGGCTCTGCCCACTCCAAGAAACGCAGAGCTGTTTCCAATAAGGACTTGACGTATCGACCACATTTCGCTGCGAAGATCTCAAGTGCAAAGACCAAAATCTTGGACATCACCGACGTTGTACCATACTCCGTTCAGGATCCTGAAGATATTACCGAGCTGGGTGACATGGTCACTCATCCCTCCCAAGCCTCGAATGACGTTGTCAGAATTGGTCACATCGCCAGTCCAATCACATTCAATCAAAAACCGTATGTGCCGCAGGAGGGCCGTACTCTGAATTTTAGACCTATGCCGCTTGATCACAATACGGGCCAGGCAGCCACTGTGGACGAGCACTTGGAATCTGCTGTGGTTAAGGTTGGGTTCACTTCAGGAGGGAACAAAGCCGAAGCGCAGCAACGATTGGGTTTCGGCACACCACTACTCCAACAAACTGGAAGCGCTTTGATTGTGTTATCCAGGCAGATACAAACTGCAGCGTCCTTAGAACCCACGAAAGAGGTCGACGGAGTCAAGATGGGGATATCAGCTGAGAGCGTTGTTTCTTCATCGGTATCGGCGATAAGCTCATGTTTAACAGAGCCCGCCTCGGGGTTGAACATGATTCTTGAAGCTGTGCGCATCATCCATCAATTCAGCAAATATCCTCACCGGGTTCCTCGGGCTGTTCATTCGAGGATTATGCAGTCCCTTGGGAAGAACTATCCTGAGGCCAATGACGTATCCAGGGTGAACCAGTGGTCTGACGGTTCTATGTGGATGCAAGTGCTCGAAATGGGCTCGTCGGAGAATCAAAGAGTGACGATATTGAATATGCTGGAGTACATGGGAGCGTGGGAATGGTATGATAACCAGATCGAACGGTCACTGACGACAATCCGCACCAAGAAGAATAAACCGGTTGGTCGCCGAGGTGCTGCCATCCATGTGCTGAACGAAATGCAGCACTTGTCAGCGGATACGACTCGACCAGGAACATGTCTTAGTGGCGTTGGGAGGATTGACTTGCAAGATGAGGGGGATAGTACACATCATCTATCCTCTGATCATGGCTTTAGTATCGCTGAGCAAGACAAGCGGCTCCAGAGGAAGCGCATCAGCATGCAGCTCAGCAGAGGCCAAAAGTTGAGTACGAAACTTGTTAAGGGTTTGGGCCTGGGAATCCTATTCAGTCCCAAGATCTGGTAACCCCTCTAAAACTGAGCTCCTTTCACTGGCTAACGGTACATTCTTCTGCAGGGAGCTCACCAAAATGAGTGGGGAACAGCTCGATGTCATCATCAGAGATATTCAGAAGGACCCAAGAAGGATTCTACTATTAGAAATCCTGGGTGGAGAATTGAAAGATCTGATCGCTGAAAAGAGTCCGGATCTCCATGAACTGTGTGAGACATTGAGAGCAGAAAACCTCGTATCAGACGAGGAATGCCAAGAACTTCATGCCATTCTCGGCGTGGACGCTGTGAGTGCCATCGGACGATTAAGAGATCTGGGGCTGATGCCATAATTTTCACACCAGGATGCCGTCTCAAAGGCAACCTTAAATGCTGCCGTGGAACAATTAATCAAAGACGTCGGAGCCAAGGTTCTTGGCAAGCGCAAGATCCGCGAGGGTGACAGTGTTGCGATCAACAATGGAGTGGAACTCGATTGCAACATATTTCGGCGGCTCCGCGAGAAAGAATGGTTTGATGCCTGGACCATTGTGGCGGCGATGCAAATATCGGACAAGCCTTTCTTCGTTCACCATG
>NW_027042562.1:0-11935 GCF_035927105.1 Exophiala bonariae | reverse complement strand
TCATGATTCCTGCGTTCATGTGGATGAGCTAAGCCGACATCGAGGTGCCAAACCGCGCACTCAATTTGTACTCTCTTGCGCTCATTAGCCTGTTCAATTTGTTTACAGAAAAAAAAATTTTTTTTTTGTTGGCACGTTGCCATCCATATTTTACAATATGGTTCAGACTATGTTTTCATTTATATATTTTATTTTTATTTTTTTTCTTAATATCCACTCACTCAACCTTTTAGACCAAATGAACCTATATTAGTATTGCTATTTAATTTTGTATATTGTAAATTTGAATTTAAATTACCTTTTAATAAAATAGAAGATAAACATCCTAAACTTGAATCTATATTTCATAAATTACCTTTATATTTAACTTTATATATAGATCTTGAAGCACTATGTCTTTTATTTAATCTACCTGCTGCTTCTAACCTAAAACCAGTAATATGTCTGTACTTAAGATTATTAATAATATATTTATTCAAATTTTTTTTAGTTTTTATATTCAAAATATTTTCTGTATTACCTTTAAATATTTTTCTTTTTATTTTTATTTTATTTTGCAAATTAGTAATAAATCTTAACAATTTACCTCTATTTCTTTTAATTTTTAATAAAAAAGATTCAGATAAAATATCACTATTAAGATAAAAATTTTTTAAATTTATGAAATTAAATTCAACATTTTTATTAAATAAAACCTGTAAATAATTCTTTAAATATTGTAAATATGTATAATTAAATTTTGATTTATTAATGTAAATCAATTGTTTAAAATATATATATTTTAATATTTTTCTTAAATATTTTCTTATTCGTCAAGTGTAAAATTTATGTATATATCTTAACATACGTTTATTATATCTAGATACACCTTTAATTTTTTTCATTCTATATAATTTATCTAAAACATTAATAATATAATGTTTATTTTTACTAGCCTTATGTAAAGCTAATATAGATTTTATTTTTATATTTTTTAATTTTTTCATTAAAAATCTCATATTTCTAATTCTTATTTTATTAAAAATTCTAATTTTTACAGATCTAGGATTTGTTTTATTTAGATTTCTAAATTTTTTATTATTAGATATAATATAATTATAATTATGAAATAATGAAGTTTTATAGAAAAAGGATAAAGAATTATTTATTTTTATACTTTTTTTTAAAAATCTTTTTAAAGGTTTTCTTTTAAAAATTTTTTTTAGAAATCTTTTTTTTAATTTTAAAATAAAATTGTCTTTTTGTCTATTAAAGGTATATAATGTTATAATAACTTTATTATTAGTATGTTTAAATTCACCTTTACTTAAATAAATTTTACTTGATGTCAATCTTCTGTGTTTATTTCTAATTATTTTTGTTCTTAGCATTTCTTCTTTTTTTCAATTATACAAAGAAAAATAAACTTTTATTATTTTTAGAGCTAATTTACTAATAGATGGTACTAAAGGTAATGCATTTTTATTATAAACAAAAATACTATTATCTCATTCTCTAACAGAAGAAGGAAAATGTTTTAAAGTATTTAATTTATCTAAAGAATTATTTGTTTTACTATGTGTTTTTTTTAGTACAGATAATAAATTCATTCTACATTAGATTATAAAAAGTTATTGTTCCAGTTTGGAATCTATTTCATTAATGTAAACTAAAATAGTACATTAATTTTTATTAAATATATATAAATGTTGGATTTTCTATAGTCGTTGAACGTTCTTATTAAAAATAAGTTTCGCTTCAAATTAACTATAATAAATATAGTTTTTTTTGAAATTTAACCAAATAATTACCAATATTAAAAAATATTGAAGGACTAACAAACAATCCCTAGCGTAACTTTTTCAAAAATACAAGACCTTTCCTTTCAGTATCTTGCGATCTTATGCCCCGCTTACGCGACTGATGGACTTGTAGGTCTAACAGTAAAGCAAGATTTAGCCATTAAACTTTTACAGTATTATTAAATATCATAGTATAATACTACAATTTTGAATCTTAATATTTTAAAATTCAATATACAACTATTTACCATATAGTTAAAATCTTACTTAAATAAAATTTTATAAATTATTTAAAATAATAGTAACTGAATAAATTACGAATAATATATAAAAAATTAAAAAAGCACAAAAAAGATATTTTCTCATGCTTTTTGCATATAACATGCATATTTACGAATGGAATTTTGGATATACCCAGGTACTTTTTGTGGGATCTGTGCCCCGCATAAACTGTCTTCCAATCATTTGAATGAAATAAAGTAAATAAAGGTGTCTCATTGTTGTATTTGTTTAAAACAAAATTTGTTTTAAATTTTACTACCTTATACACTTGTAATTCTTATAATCAAATCTCAATTGGTAACAGTAAAGCTGCATAGGGTCTTCTCGTCTATCTAGAGGTAAACAGTATCTGCACTGCTATTCCAATTTCACTGAGCCAATCATCGAGACAGCTGTTGTATCGTTACGTCATTCATGCAAGACCGCATTTAACGGCCAGGGTATTCCGCTACCTTAGGACCCTCATCGGTAAGGCCGCCGTTTGTCGGGGATTTCTTCAAAGCCTAATTTTTATTTAAGCAAATCTGTTACCCTTCCGACACTGGGCAGACTTCACACTCTATATTTAGATATCTATCTTTGCAGAGTGCTGTGTTTTAAATAAACAGTCGTACAACACAATTCTATGCCTCCTATACATCTTGGTTATACACATAATGATCCTAAGACGTATGGCTCACCTTATCCCGAAGTTACGTGAGTAAATTTGCCGAGTTCCTTAATGATTGATTACTCAAACGCCTTCGTATTTTCTACTTGCTTACTTGTGTTAGTATTTAGGTACGGTATATTTAAAGTCTGCATCTAAAATTTTCCTGAACTAATTTAATTTTAATTAGTCTTTTCTAGCACGTGAAATGACCTTCTATTGTTCATCGTGTGCTATTACATATACTGTATAAAAATGTAATAAAAATGAAAATATATTTCACGAAAGCAAGTTCATTTTTATTACATCAGTAATAAGTAATAGCTGTTACTTAGAAGCCGTAAATTTAATTAAATACCATAAGCTTAAGGCGGATGTATTACATCTTATCGCTACTCATGTCAGCATTATCACTTGGATTACTCCTTTTTAATTCTTATAAAGAACAAAGCTTGATATATATCCAATGTTCCGCTACCCCATATATTTTTTGTTTAATTTAAACAATATATGGACAAGGTTTCGGTATATTATTTAGATCCGTTATATTTTCGGTGTGTACTTCTACTCTTTTATAAAAAAGAATACAAATCAACGCTCTGTTACGAGATCATTAAAAAGTGGCTGCATCTAGGCCCATTAAATGATTGTATTAAAAGACACATCCTTAATTTCACTCAACAATAATTTTGGAACCTTATTAACTCTTGTTCTGGGCTGTTTCCCTTTAGACATACAACCTTTCGTACTATGTCCGATTATTTAATATTCATTTTAACCCTTCCGAGTGCAAATACTCTCCGATAAAATCTTTACGATCCCCCGATATATACAAAATTATCTTTTTTATTTTTGGATTAGAAAAATAAAACAAAAGAAAAATTTTGACCGAGATCACAGTTCTGTACCTGCTAAAATGTTACTTAAATTACCTACTAATATAGGTTTCGCGGAAAACCAGCTCAGCTAGTCAGTTTTGTCTTTCACTTACTTACCACCATTCTTCGGATGTCTATACAACGACAACCCGTTCGGACTTTTATTATCCTGATAATGGTAAGATCACTAGCCTCCGGGTCTAATTCTAGATACTTTATCATTTTTTCATAATCGATTTCTCTAAGAGTTTATATTCTTGCATCTAAAATTAACTTGCTGACCCATTATGCAAAAGGTACGCTCTTGTTTATTTTCTCGAGCTGCTTATAAAACTACTATTAAATTCTTTTCCTCACGGAACTTTACACTATTGCGTATTAACCATATTTAGCCTTAGAGGAAGGTTCCTCTTTATTCAAACAGATATTCCATTTTACTTGGCTGGGCTACTCTACTTTACTTCTCATTATATGTAGAATCTCGTTTGATTTTTTTTCCTAAGATTAATTAGATTTTTCTGTTCATCTTGTTTATTTACTAGATTTCTCTTAGCATATAGATATCTTTTTTTGGTTTATAGCAAATTATTCATAATAATTTCTTTTTACACTTTTTTGATAAATTTTTATTTTATCAATTTATAATTTTTATTATACTAGACTTAATATATCTTTTTTATTTTTAGGATCTTTAAGATTAATCATTTTTGGTAAAATAAAAATCACAAGCCTTTTCATTTAAATCTTTTATTTATATACCTTAAACATAAATATATTTATTTTTATATATTTTTTTTAATCAATAAATAATATATATATATATACATATTATTACTAATTATATAAAGAGTATAAATTAAGAACCTCAATAATAAACTGAAATATATAAGAATAATCATACAACATCTACAAAATGTCAGTATAATATACCAGATTCAAAACCTAAATGATGATTTTCAGTTAAGTGATATGCTAAAAGACGTCAGAATCCTACAGCTAAAAAAGCTGTACCTATTATAACATGTAAACCGTGGAATCCTGTTCCAAAATAAAAACATGATGAATAAGTACCGTCTGATATAGTAAATGATGAAACTGTATACTCTATTCCTTGGAAAGCTGTAAATATTACAGCTAAAACTATAGTATAAACTAAACCATTTAAAGCTCCACTTCTATTTCCTTGTATTAAAGAATGATGTGAATAAGTTACAGTAACACCTGAAGATAATAATATTATTGTATTTAATAAAGGTAATTCAAAAGGATTTATAGAATCTATTCCCATAGGTGGTCATTTAGCTCCCAGTTCTATTGTTGGAGATAAAGCACTATGGAAAAAAGCTCAAAATATAGCTAAGAAAAATAAGGCTTCAGAAACTATAAATAATCCTACACCCATGTTTAATCCTCTTTGTACAGCTAAAGTATGATTACCTAAGTAAGTACCTTCTGATATCACATCTCTAAATCATAATGACATTGATAAAATTAAACTTAATAATGCAAACATTAATATGTTTAATCCTATACTAAAACTTTGGAATGATAATATAGCACTTAATGTAACGGCTAATAAAGAAGTACTCGTATTTAGCGGTCAAGGACTAGGTGAGACTAAGTGGTAAGGATGGGCTTGAAAATTACTCCTTATAGAATTAGTAATAATATGTATATATATAAATATTTTTGATTGATTTTAATATAAAATGAAGGTTAGGCAAAGGAAATTAAAGATAATAAATTACATAAATTTAATAATTCATCAGGTATGAAAATAAAACTTACTATAGCTAAATTTAATATACTTAAAGTGATAGAGTAAATATTAGATAATGAAACTTCATTATATATATATGTTTTTTCATATTCAGATTTATCAAAATAAATTGTTTTTATAACAGTTAAATAATATACCGCACCGATAACACTTGTTAATACACCTATTAAAACTAATATAGTTTTATTATTATCTAAAGCTGTGGTTAATACCATTTGTTTTGCAAAAAATCCTACTAAAGGTGGTAAACCTACAAAAGAAAATAATGTTATTACTAAAAACAAGGCTAATATCGGATTTATAGAAAAATATCCTTTTAATTGACTAATTAATTGTATAGGGCTATTATTTTTTTCTGATAAATTATTATATTCTGAATTATTTGTATAATATAAATATAGACTAAAACCAATAGCTATCAAAATAAAGAATGCATTTAAATTAGTTAAAATATACTGTATAATATAAAAAATATAAGCTTGATAAGAATCTATATTGTGTACAACCAAAGCTAATAATATAAATCCTACGTGGCTTATAGTACTATAAGCTAATAATCTTTTTATTCTTGTTTGACTTATACCCAATACTGTACCTATAATTAATGAAAAAAAACAGCTTATAGATAAACTTGTGGTTCAGGAATAAAATTGTATACTTGAATGTAATAAACTACTAGTATATTGTACTAATTCTAATAACAATACTAAAATAGCTATTTTACCTAGTATTGCTATAAAAGTTGTAACTATTGTAGGTACACCATCGTATACATCAGGTGATCATCAATGAAAAGGTGCTGCAGCTATTTTAAATAGTAGTCCTACGGATATTAATAATAAACTGTAAAAAACATAACTGTGCATATATCATGTAGAATATTCAACATAATTTTGTGAATCAGATATTATTAAATATATACCATCTAAATTAGTTAATCCTGAATTTGCATATATTAAACCTATTCCTAACAATATAAAACAAGACGATAACCCTCCTAATAAAAAATAAGTTAAAGCGGATCCTGTAGATGATTCAGAGTTTCTATGTAAAGATGAAATTATATATAAACTAAAACTTTGTAATTCAATACATAAATAAATAGATCCTAAATCCCCACTTGACAATAATAATGTAGCACCACTTACAACAAATATAATAATTAATGCGTATTCTATTATTGTAAACTGTTCTGATATTTTATTTATAATATTTGTATATTGTTTTACTTTTTTTAATAAAGTATCTATTATAGATGTTGAGTCTCCTATATACTTTTTTCTGGGATAAAAACTTGTTAGTAATAATATTATACCACTAATTATTAATATAAAGATTTGAAATGTATGTGTTATAGCAGTTATATTAAATAAACCTCCGTATAATCCTATTCCTTTTTCTAAATATGTTAGAAAAAAAGTAATGTACGATGATAGTATACTATAGAATATTATTAGTATACCTATTCGGCTATATAAAATAGAGGTATCCGGTCTATTAGTTAAACCATTAGAAAATAGTAAAAGAACAAGAAAAGTTAATATCATTTGAAATTTTTTATCTAATTTTCACTTAATTTTTGTTCGCTATGATTTTTTTTTTTAATTTTGACAATTTTAACTACAATCTAAAGGTCTTAATAAATATTTTTCAAATAGATAAAAGATTTATAAGGTTAATAAGCCACTATTTGAGGATTTTTAGGTTAATTTTTCTTATTTTTTTTTTTTTAGTTTTTTCTAATTAAATATCAGAGGATATCAGATTCGAACTGATGTAATAACAATATTAAATAAGTTTCAAGCTTACCGCTATAAACCACTCAGCCAATCCTCTAAAGTACATAAAAATATAAATAAGAAAAATATTTATAGATCGATCGTTTATTTCTATATTTTTTAATTAAAGTCTACATTATATAATAAATGATAAGTAGAATAGTTAATACCATCTAATATAATAGAAGGATATATACCTAATAATACAGTAAATAAAACTAATACTGTAAGCATAAAGAACTCTCTTTTATTTAAATCAGGCATATATTCAGATCAAAATCTTTTAGGTTTTGATCCTGCAAAAGCAATTCTATTAAACATAAAAATAGTATAAGCGGCAGAAAAAACAATAGAAGATGAAGCAAGTATACCTGCGATAGGTAATCTTTCAAAAACACCATATAAAGACATAAATTCCCCTACAAAATTTAAAGTAAGAGGTGCTCCACAATTACCTAAAGATAATATAAAAAATAAAATAGAAAAAATAGGCATACTTTGAGCTATACCTCTATAATAGGTAATTAATCTAGTACCTGATCTATCGTATAAAATACCTCCTGCGGAAATAAATAAACCAGAAGAAACAAAACCGTGAGCTAATCCTAATAAAATACCACCTTGTATACCTTGTAAGACGTTACTAAATACTCCTGAAAGATATACCGCAGCATGTGATACAGAAGAATAAGCTATAAGTTCTTTAATATCAATAGTTCTTAAAGTACTAAGACTAGCATATATAATAGTTAAAATACCAATAAGGAATACAATATAAGTATAATATAAAAAAGCTTTAGGTACTAAAGGTAATATTAATCTAAAAATACCATATAAACTTAATTTTAAAACTATAGCTGCTAAAATTATACTTCCTGATAAAGGTGATTCTACATGTGCTTTCAATAATCAACTATTTAAATATATAGTGGGTGTTTTTACCGCAAAGGCTATAAATATACCAATAAACATAAATAATTGAGTTATATATATATAATTTGTTTTAGATAAAACATAAATATCTGTACAACCTATTAAAGATTGCATTTTTATGATAGACAATAACATAAATAAAGAACCTAAAAATGTATATAAAAAGAAATAAAAACTTGCCCTTATTTTTGCACTTGAACCATACATACCTATTAATATAAATAGAGGAGCAAGAATACTCTCAAAAAATATATAAAACATTAAAATATCTAAAACTAAAAATATAGTTAGCAATAATGTTTCTAATAACAATATAATTATTAAAAAATATTTGATTTTTTCATCGATAGATTTTCAGTTGGATATTATTGATATTGGCATAATTAATGTGGTTAATAAGATAAAATATAAAGATAAACCATCTATACCTAAATAAAAATCATAATAACCTATTATATAATGCTCCTGAACCATTTGGAAATGTTTGCTACTATTGTCATGTAATAATCATACTACTAAAGAAATTAATAAATTTATTATTGTGGTCGTTAAAGCTATTATTTTTAATCTTTTTGTATAGAATTTTATATCATAACTACTGTAAATAAATATAAAAAATATACCTATCATGGGAATTGCAATTAAACCTAATAATAACAAGAAAATTACTCTATATATATAAGAAAAAATGTGAATTTATATAAATTTATATGTTTTATATTTTAGTAAATGTAAATTGATATAAATGGCTTATAAATATATTTAAACAAAAGTACTCGGATTTGAACCAAGAACACGAAGTTTGAAGCTTCTTATTTTACCATTAAACTACACTCTTACATTAATAATATCGAACTGAAAATCTATCGATGAAAAAATCAAATATTTTTTAATAATTATATTTATTAGTAACGGAAAAGAGTTGAATCGAACAACTAGGTACAAAAGCACAATATTTAGCAAATATCTTACCCTACCAATGGCAACTTTTCCATTTAATTCGAGCTAGGCCGGTGTCGATCCGGCATCATTTTCCTCGACAAGGAAACACTTTACCAATTAAGATTACTAACTCATTTTTTTCCCACTAAATTCATTATACACTCATACGGATAGTAGGACTTGAACCCACAAAAATCATTTGGAAGACGATTGTTTTACCAATTAAACTAAACCCGCTGTATTATTTATCTGTTAAAGTAATCGGAGTATTAGGGTTTGAACCTAACAAGTCCTCAACCCAAATGAGACGCCTAACCAACCTGGCTCTACTCCGTTTTTTACCAGAAGAAGAATTTGAATCTTCATCATTAATGCATGAAATTAATGTTCTAACCATTTAAACTACCCTGGTTAGATATCTCCTATATACGACTTGAACATATATCGTATTATTAGAAATAATACGCTTTACCCTTAAGCTAATAAGATAGGAGACAAGAGATTTGAACTCTTAAAAGCAAAAAACTATTGAGTTTACAGCTCAACCCTTCTTACCAATAAAGGAACTCTCCTTAAGACCTAATGGACTTGAACCATTATTAATACGATTAAAAGTCGTATGTTTTACCAATTAAACTAAAGTCTCTAGTATTTTTGCTTAACTGTTATTACAATAGATCCAACCATAGATAATAATAAAATTATAGATGTTATTATTAATCACATTGATAAATTAGTATACATAACATTACCTATGTTAATTATATCATAAGTATCTATTAAATTACTATCCCAATTATTAAATGATACGATAGATATTATTTTATCTTTATTTAAAATATCTAAATTATATGCAATCTTTGTATCTGGTAATATTTTGTTATATGGTATAAAAAACCCTAAAATTGTTAATATAGCTAAAGGTATATTATTATTTGTATCACTAATAAGTTCTGATACTCTTATATTTATTAACATTAAAATAAATAAAAATAAAATAGATACTGCTCCTACATATACTAAAAGATAAGATAATCCTATAAATTTTGCACCTAAAAATATAAGATAACATGATATACTAGAAAATAATACAATAAGATGTAGTACGGATACAATAGGATTTTTACTTATAATTATAAAAACACCAGATAATAAAGATATTATTATTAAAATGTTTAAAAATTCTGGACTAAATCCATTAAACAGAGTAGGAAAAAAAAATATATTTAACATAAAATGAATAATTATTCTTTTATTCTAAACTAAAAGAATAAACATAATAGATTATTAATTGTATAATATTGATATTGGCATAAATAAAGTAGTTAATAATATGAAGATACAGAGATAAGCAATTTATATTAAATATTAGTAAAGCCACAGATAAATTCTTATTTTAATCTACATAATCATCAGCAGGGTTATAATAAGAATCCACTACGGAACATACCTTTATAAAGGTATGTTCCGTATAAAGGCACGTTTCGTATAGAGCATGTTACGTATAACGGTAGTCTTTTACTGGAATTGAACCAGAAGTCTATTCCAATAAAGACTTATAGACATTGTCTATCATATAGAAAAAGATATCTTTTTCTATATGCCTAATTATCTTTATAGGATAATTAAGAAAAAAAATAATAATTTTAAGGCTAATATATCCCGTGCAATTTCCATTACACGAACCGTATTTCGACTTAACACCAATTAAAGTCACGCATACGAAAACTACATATCAAAAAGAATACAACTAATTAAGTAAAAATAATAAAGATATGCAGTCAAACTTATTGCGCATACATCTTTCAGCGCCTGACGAGTAGTTAGTACCCAACTGAGATTAAATTCACCGTGACGTGGTGATTCACGATTACTAGTAATTCCTTATTCATGTAGTCGAGTTACAGACTACAATTCATGAATAGTTATATCCAATTTTATGGGATTAGCTCCATTTTTCAATATTGCATCCCTTTGTATAGGTATATGTGGCACGTCTATAGCCCACGTTATTAAGGCCATGATGACTTGTCTTAGTCCCTTTTATGAATTCCAATATACCGGTTAACAACTTTAGAAAGAAATATAACTAAAGTAAGGGCTTTCGTTAATTAAAGGAATTAACCAAAATCTCACGACATTAACTGAAGACAGCCGTGCAGCACTTGTATTAATTTGCATTAGTATTCAAAACGTGGTAAGGTTATTCGCGGATCATCGAATTAAATAACATACTTCACTACTGGTTTCAGAAACGGTCTAATGATTTCAATTTGGGCGTTGCCGCTTTAGTCTTAAGGTGGAATGCTTACACTTTCATTTATAAACTAAAAAATTCTAGCTTATGGCACTCATCATTGTCTCCTTGGACTACTAGGGTTTCGAATCCTAATCGCTACCCAAGGCTTCGTCCCTCAACGTCAGTTATTACATAGAATAGTACATTTGCCGTTACCCGTCCTACCAGGATTAGAGGATTCCGACCCTGCTCTGATAATTCGCTATTCACACATAAAACTCTAGAAAATTAGTACCTTTGCAGGCTTGATTTTCTGTCTAGGTACCCTTTAAACCGATTAAATATGAATAACACTCGTCTTCTACGTATTACCGCGACTGCTGGCACGTAATTTGGTCAAGACTCATAGATAAAAAATCGTCATACTCTGTATTTTATCTAGAACTATATGAAGATTTACCTCTATACATTCTTCCAAATTGCTGGTTCAGCCATTTGACTATTGACCAATATCCCCCACTGCTGTACAATTCTGCCCTGGGCTTTTTTCAGACCCAGTGTGATCGATCGACCTTTCAGTCACGACTGCCGCAATCTGAGCTAAATTTTATTACTCTTACGGATTATTTATTAACATCTTCAAGCGAATTTTTATCTTTTATATTGTAACCTT
>NW_027042561.1:0-11971 GCF_035927105.1 Exophiala bonariae | reverse complement strand
CTATTATTTATAATAATAGTTTATTATAATTAGAAAATAAAGTAATAGAATATTAAGAATACTTATCTAAATATCTCTATAAAAGAGACTATTTATATAAAATAACTATAAAGTTTTATAGATAATAAATATCTAAACTATATCTTTATATTAAAAAAGGCTTTATATAGTCTAAAGTAGTTAGCTAGAGAGTAGAAATTATTTCTAAAAGACTTATTAAAGTTAGTAGAATATATACTACTTATAATAGACTAGTCTATTTATATAAATCTTAATAAGACTATTATTATAGTTATTTATATTAACGACTTAATAGTAATAGAACCTAATATTTAGAATATTAAATCTCTATATTAGTTTATTATAAAAACTATAGAGATTAAAGACCTAGAATCTATAAATATCTTTTTAGATATAAAGATTACTAGAAATAGAAATAAAAGAACTATAAGTCTAGACTAAAAGGCTTATATAGATAAAATACTATAAAAGTATTTTATAAGTTCTAATTTTAGGAAGAAATACTCTATTTCTATTCCTATAGGCTCTATTTTAGAGCCTAATTTAGAATAAGCTAAGAAAGATAATATTAAGAAATACTAATAAAAAATAGGTTTCTTAATATATTTAGTTAATAAAACTTAACTAGATATATTATATACTATTAATTTATTAGCTAGATATATATCTAATTCTAACTAAAAGTACTTTTCTATACTAGAAAATATCTTAGGCTATATTTAGAAGATTAGAAGTCTTAGACTTCTATATAATTCTACTTCTAATAGTCTTAAATATTTATTAGACTATTATAACGCGAATTAGGAGGGAAATAAAGCTATAAAATAATCTATAATAGACTATTTATATAAAATAGTTAATTCTATAATTATATAAAACTGGAAATTATAGAAAACTATTATATTATTATTCTATAAAGTAGAATATATAGCGATAAAAGAGATATTAAAAGAAATACTCTATATTAAAGCTATTATTATAAAAATAGATAAAATACTATCTAAAATTATATTATTTTAAGAAATTAATATTTCGATAATATTTAGCGATTTATAAAGCGCTATAGAACTTTTAAAAAATCTAGTATATTACTCGAGATCTAAATATATTAATATTTAATATTACTTTATACGATAAAATATCTAGAAAGGAACTCTAAAACTAAAGTATATTTCTATAAAATAGTAGTTAGCTAATAGATTAACTAAGTCTATTTCTATAGAAGATTATAACTTCTTCTCTATAGAAATTAACTTAGTAAAAATCTAAAAAAAAAGGAAAATATATCTCTTAGCGCTAAAATAAATTTATATATTAAATAATATATCGTAGCTTAAGAATTTCTTATAATATCGCTTTAAATATTAGAATATCTTAAGCTAAAGAATTAATACTTAATTAAGTATAATAATCTCTACTCCTATAAGAAAGACTTTATACTAGCTATATATAATATAGCTTTTCTAAAATTATATTTAAAGACTCTTAATATATCTATTATTACTAGAGATATAGGTACGTCTAAAGATCTACGCTAATTATAATCCTCTAAATAGGTAGTTAATAAGAGAATTAATATCTATACTATTATATCGCGAATAATATAATAATATTTAGTTAATTATTAAGTATAATTCGACTTATAAAATATATAAAGTATATAAAAAAATTTAAAATCTCGAGAAAATATTATTCTAAATAAATAAACGACTAGAGTTTAATCTCTAACCCTTATACTTATTATTTTATAAAAAGAGTCTATTTATTAACTAAATTAGACTTATAGGGGAGTATTGGAAAGGCCTATTACTATTTAACTAGTAAAGTTATAAATCTTATATAAAGAGATCTTCTAGACTCTAATAGAGTCTTATTATATAATAAGACTATACTCTAGACTAGTTAATATTACTAGATACTTAGGATCTAATCCTAATCTAGTTAAGAAGACTTAACTATAATAATTAACGTAAATCGTTAGTTCTCTACTATTCTAATAGTTTCTACTAATTAGAAATTACTAAGAGATTTATCTAGTAATTTATAATTATTAAAATAGATTAGAAGATTATAGAACTTTTAACCTATCTATATATACTAGCTATAGTTACTTACTTAGATAGAAATCTCTAAATCTTTAATTTATTCTATAGTAAAGAATAATATTTCTACCCTCTCTACTCGATTTACTAGACCTAAATAGATCTAACCCTATATTCTACTAGAGCTACTATAATCTAGTTTCTAATAATATTTACTCTATATCGCTTACTATATTTATTAATACGATCTTAGTTTAATCTATAATATAAATTTCGTTAAATAATAGCGAGAATCTATATATAGTAAACTATAACGCCGTACTACTAGCTTACGACGTAACTCTTAGCGAGAAGATATTTTATATATAGTTCTAAGATATAATTATCTAGACGAAGGCGGGCTATTTATTAGCACTACGGCTCTCCACACCTTTATAGGTATTTATCGTAGCGAAGCGAACTAGGTTAGGATTAATAAAAGAATAGATATCTAAGGCTATAATAGATACGCACTACTATACTATCGACACCTCCATGGTACCGGAGGAGGACCTTGATAAGACCTCACCAGCCGCCATTAGGGCAAGCGTGGAGAAGGAGGTCCGCACTAGCAATGGACAAGGCAACTGGCGCTACCTCGCAGTGAGCTGCGAAAACCACGAGCCGGATTAGAATCGCATGCCGAGACGAAAGTGAACACGAGATGGTCAAATTGGCAGTGGAATGGAAGGCGGCGCCAGGCGTTCGAACACTGAGGGACGAACTCTACCCGATTAAGGTGGACAATGTCAATATAGGAAAGTACTTGGGCATCAGTCGTATTTTTTGTCGTCGTGTTTCTCTCAGGCTCAGAGTGAGGTCTGTATCTTTGAATAACCAGTAAGCACTTACCTATCTTGAATACCTTTTCGAACTGCCGCCCGGAACTATCTGACTGTCGAAGTAAGGAGATTTAGTTGCTGGATACTGATAGTATGGAGATTTCTAGCATTTTTATGGCCACTAAAACGATATGATCCGGTATCTGCTGACAATGGAGAAACGCTCAACTGGCGTAGAAGCAACCTAGCTTTCACGTTCCATTCTGGTGACGAACCCAATATCAGTGACAATCAAACACCTCAATCTCATTCTCCTCCATCCCCTTCAGAGCCAAACTATCTCGTGTGTATACATAAGTGAATGCTGTCTGGATGCGTGTTTGCAAGTTCGCCTATGTGCCACTCGAGGACATTGCAACTTATGAAGCCTCCGTCGCTATTCTTTGGTAGAATCTGTTCGTATATGACATCCACATGTCATCGCGATTGAGCACAACTCCAAGCCAAAATGAACCCTGTTTGATCACTTCTCTAATTGTATATGCGGCACAGTGCTGTACTTGGTAACGGCCAGCCTCTCGCTGATTGATACAATTATGGACCTTTACTCTTGAAGAGTGATAGGAATCCGGAGCGCCAACGGCTCTGTGCCTTGCGTTTTCTCTTGGGGACCTTTGAATACGCTTGAGCATCAAAGAGGGACTCTGCCGTAGGTTGAGATGTGAACAAAGCTTCCTTGATGCCTTCTTGCTTCCAATGTTTATTGAGTGTAGCTAGATGCTCTGCATTCTTTATTGCTGGCTGCAGGGGCACTTCCAACACTGCACTTGAAAGCTCAACACCAACCCCAGGGACTGAAACGAACTGCAATGTTTGATACCAATGTTTGGCACCAGTCATTGTGACACAACCCTCATGGTGCATGAGCAACAACACCTTACCGTAAATTTCGCGTGCACTTATCCTCTCGGCGGCCAATATCGTCACATCAAGCGCTGTGTGACCATAAGCGTCAAGTAAGTTGGGATCGGCACCGTACTTTAGCAAGACTGCCGACATTTTCACGTTGCATAGGTGAAGAGCTGGCAGTGTTCGGCATAATCGGGACTCTGGACGAACCTCATTGTAGAGAAATCGACCTGGCAGGGACTCTCTGGAGGCCGTGTTCAGATACCAATACCACCTACTACTACCCAGGTTTTTGAGCCCTGGGTTGTTGATGTTCAAACACCCTACCCGCTCATCTGGAATCGCAGAGGATTTCAGTGCACTTTCGAGCATCTCTACCAGGTGATCATTGGTCGTGCCCACCGCATCGTCTTGGAAGGACCTGTTTGGTTCGGCGGCAATAAGGACGTCCCATGCAGACAATCCATCGTCGCCTACCCCATGTGGGTCGAGTTTGGCCGCGAGTAGCAATTTCCACATGCCTTGTAGGATGAAGGGTCTGCGAGTGTATGACTCAATCTGCTGAGCTGAAAGGTTGTCGTTGACAAAAGTTGTGCATTGAAGAGCTTTCCGTGCAACCGCGATCAGCAAATGCGTACGGGCGTTGATCAGTATGTCATCAGGTGATAGGTTGGCAAGCGTTGACCGTACGTAAAGCTTCAAATCAGCTAAAACTGCAAATGCAAGCGGCGTCGGGTAAGAACATGGTGTTTCGATTGTCTCGAAGTGGATTTTGGGTACGCTACTGATGAAGTAGTCTTTGGGTATACTATTGATGAAGGAAATCTCCGGCCGGCCGGTCGTCATCTCATCAGCCCTGGCGAGCATCAAAAGTCTTTCATCAGGATTGTGGTCCCACAACTGTTTGGCAATGGTGTATCTGAATAGATAGGTAAACCCATTGTCGGTTTGCATGTCACAGCGCTCACCCAACAGCAGTTCGGCAAAGCCTGGACTTGCGACGAAGTCCTTTGCTGTTCGGTGGATGTACTGCACATATGCAGTCTTTGATTTTTCCACCTCTACGCACTCGAGCAGCCCTGCACAGAAATTGAGCAAGTGCTGCTGGGCGTCTGCCGATGATCCCAGACTCTCTTGCTTGGAATTGATGAGTTGTTTGCAGATGTGGAAATTATTGCTATTGGCGCATTCTGCAGCCAAACACAACTGTTTGACATCGAGCAATTGTGGGCTTCGATGAACAATCTCCAGGAGAACAAATGCTTCAAATCTGTTATTTGGCGGGATGCGGTGGAGTGTTCGGGCATAGAATCCTTCCAGATCCTTCGGTACCTCATTGAGCAGCATATCGAAATCGGCGTCCGAGTCACAATGGCTCTGCTGTGCAAGCATATCAGTGGCCAGCCGCACCCAGAGGAAGACACCTTCTGCCCTTCCAGCAATAGCCTCTATCACTCTGCCTGCCGGTATACTGTGCCAGTACAGATTAAAAGCAGCATTTTTGACTGGTTGCTTGCACAGCGGTCGAATCTTGGCCTGTGCATATTGTCTGATATCTTGCACCGTATGTTCGTGTAAGGTAAACCCTGGTGCATTTGCGAAATCTACTACAAAAGCGTGCCACGGACGGCTTGAGAAGCAAACTTTGACACTTGTCAGACCTCCCTTTTTGTCAGCAGGGCCCGCTAAATCCTTGATCCACGTCGCAATAGCTTCTGGAAACCCATGGTATTCGTCCAAAGCATCTAGAAAGACCAGCAGCTCCACCTTGTGCTCCTGTTGTTCAAGTACAGCTGAGAATGCTGCTCGAAGCTGTGTCATGTTCCACTGATCCCTTGCAGCGTCATCAGTGTTCATGTATATATCGAGGACAAGTTTGGCAAGCTGTGAAACTCGCGTCACGAGCTGATAGAGTATGGTGCGGAGTAGACCTTCAAATGTCTTTTGCAAAAACCCACCCCTCTCATTAAAGAAGAACCAGAGGTCGACCTGCGCAGTGCTTCGCAGCTCTTGTCGGAAGTTGTCGTTCTTGTATAGGTACTTCATCAAGGTGCTCTTGCCACTGCCTGGTTTCCCGCGGATCCAGTAGACCCCTTCACCCCGAAGAAGCCAGTCCGTGAGTTTGAGATCTTTCTTCCACAGCCAGCCGAAACTTGAGGCGGAAGCATCGGTAATGGCGTCAAATCTTAGACCTTGTTCTGAAAATTGCAGGCTGGCTTTCAAGCCTATACGTCCACATCAATATGGCACACGTAATGTTACGGAGAAAGGATGAAGAAACTCACACTTTAGCTCTTCGTGGGGGTTACGCCTTCTCTTCCGCTTTGAGCTCCACGCGAGTTGTAGAAAACTCCCATCGTCCGTCACGTACTGCCTTGTTTCAGAGGCAGAGCCCGGAGCGGTTTCGTTGGCCTCTTCGTCCATGCAGATGTCACAAGATTCCGTTTTGCAGAGGGCATTATCATGGTGTTTCTGTTTCATCAGACGTGCTCCGGTGCGC
Source organism: Exophiala bonariae (assembly GCF_035927105.1). Classification (NCBI taxonomy): domain Eukaryota; kingdom Fungi; phylum Ascomycota; class Eurotiomycetes; order Chaetothyriales; family Herpotrichiellaceae; genus Exophiala; species Exophiala bonariae. The sequence goes on along the minus strand of NW_027042561.1, from coordinate 5,678 downwards.
GCCCGTCGCGAAGGGCTCATTCTGCGTATATCGGCAGGGTGTTGCGACCTGGGATTCGTCTTGAGGAGAGCATCGTGGATATGGTGCTGGATGATATAGTACGTAGCATCATCTGGTGCAAGCTTGACCATATTGGAATGGTCATCGTCGACATGGAAAACGTCGCGGGGGTTTCGAGATCCATTCTGTATGGCAGATTCGCGACTGACTAGAATCTCGCGTTCTCCCTTTCGCTCCCATTTGCCTTGCTCGTTTTTCTGCATATATGTCAACCCAAGTGGTATTTTCTCAGCGAAAGCATACTTACTATTGTGGTTGGCGAGTGCCTGGTCTCGTACGCCGACACAATTCTCATTGTACGAAAAGCTGATATGCCAGCGAATCCTTCATCGAGAATATTAAGGTACGAAGAGTCGATAGATAGTGTGTTGACTAGAGCTTCGTTTGGGTACCCTTTGACCATGGATAGCAGTTGTTTGACCTGCATACCACGGTTTGGCACGCCGAAAAAGATTGCCAGTTTGATTTTCTGTAGGACAAAATCCTCCTCGTCTCCACTTCTTGCCATGTAGTAAAGCGCTCTCTTAACTAAGATTCCCCCAAGACTATGGGCGAATATGACACATGGTTTTGCCGAATATTCGGCTCTTCCTATTGATTTCAAGTGCTGCACGAAGGTTCGTGCTAAGTCGTCTAAGCTCTGATGGGAGTCACTGTGCGCCAAGCTGGTATCGTAGCCATAGATCATAACACGGAACCTAGGGAAATCGTCCGGTAGCTGATCTCGGAGCCACATAAATTGTTCCCCTTCGGCACGGGACCTCTGACGCCAGGAGCCGAAGGGATGGCTACCCAGGCCCGACACTGCGATGCAGCTAATTTAGTTAGCACCCCGCTGCGCACCGAATATCGTGAGACTCACTCAAAGTCATGTTGGGTGTCTTGGACATAGTTCAGCGGTGTGAATCCACGAAAGCTTTTGTCAAAGAGGAGAAACTTGCGCGATCCCTTCAGGTATATGGTCCACTCTTGTTCCCCATCTTGCAAGCGTTCAGGCACTTCCGCAAAGTCTATTGTTGCAACGAGAGTAGGATTGGTACTGCGATCGATAGGTGATGGTGCTAGTGATCGGATCCTGATATTGCAATGGCCCCCAAGTCCTTCTATGCACGTATTCAGGAAACGCGGTAACGTGGAGATATCTTGCTCGGCAGGTATGCGCCGCACCCGAAACGTGGTAGGCTTCTGGTCCATAAGAACAGAATCGGATATCGTTGCAGCATGTTCATGATCTTACGAATAATAGAGGTGCGCTTTTCATGTTTCATGCTTTCAGCCTCACAATCGTGAAGGGTGTGCATCAGCTTTGAATGCGCCTTGGCCCCTGGCCACCTTGCCACCTTGTTGCCTTGCCGGGGAGAACTAAGCGAGGGTTTGGGGGCTAGCTGGCGCCACTAGGCCAATGAAAGAGTTGGAAAGAGGTTCGTAGAGTGCTGAGCAGGTGAGGGGTCAGAAGCACCCCACGGTTGCACGTGCTGCTGGTGCCACTCTTGCCATGTGGTGATGTTGGCTGTGTCAGAGAGGATACTTGTATTCCCTTCTTTTTTACTGATTTAACCTGCGAAGTTACGAACATATCTACTATTCCAATGGATGGGGAAGGCAACCTGTGATTAAGTTCATGACCGATAACGGGACGAGGTTAGGGAGCCCTACTTTACGGAGGATCTGGGCACAGTACGGGGCATCCCTACCTCAACTCCATAACCTCAAAAGTACAAATCATGAATATTACGGCAAACGCTACTGCCGAACCATTGCTATCGCCTCCATTCCCCGAGCACCTAGCCTTCTACTCGAAATCGGGAACACCATCCAACGCCCAACGCCCATTATGCTTGCCTGCCATTTATCAACATTCGACCGATGAGAAAGTAACCACGACTCTCCGATGTATTGACCTGCAAAATCCGACTTCAATCCACGACTATCTCCAACACGAGCTCGATCTATCTCGCTTGGACAAGATCTTCAAGCACCTCTGGTGGGCAGGGCTACCACGATTCGCACGACCTTTGCATCAGCAGGTTGCGATAGGCCGGAAGATTGTCGTGACAGAACATGTCGACTGCCACCTGGTATGGAGTCGAGGCTTTATCTTGGTCAAGCCTCTCCCCTCATTTCTGCTGGACCATGGGATATGGTCTGAACATTTGTGCAAGCATCAGCTGCTTTATGAACAAGCCCGAGGTTTTCTGCTGACATACCTGTGCCTGATCTGCCACGAGAGTGACCTCAAAGTCGCGCACGACACAGGCTTGCTACCAGATACCATACACTGGCCTTGGTGGACTCAGTGGACGGCGGCAGTGGCCTCACACCTTCCCCACGACCAGCTTGAGCATGTCCATCCTCGTTACATGTATGCAGAGTTGCGACTCGACCGTTTGAGTCAGATCTACGGCTTGTGCAGTAAAACCCGTAGTGTTGCGGCCCTCGTCCGTGGGTATCACCATGGGTACGCGGATTACACCACCTTCATGCAACGGAATACTACATGGTTTCTATTGGCAGTGGTCTACATGACCATCGTTTTGACGGCCATGCAGGTTGGACTCGGCACGGAGCAATTGCATGACAATGAGTCCTTCCATCGAGCATCTTATGGCTTCACGGTCTTTACTATCCTTGCACCGTTGCTGGTCTTTGGAACCATGATGTTGATCGTGCTTGTTCTCTTCATACATAACATGTGGTACACTCTTGGGAAGCAGAAAACAAGATAAAGAGGACTACAAGAAGAACCAGGGTGTAATTAAAATACAGAGAAAGGTATGAAGTCGTGTGTTGTGAGAGGGTTATGAGTCGGAGGTGACCAGAGTACTGCACGGCCATTGCTAGTGGGCACAGGATTGCCTTGAGATAGCGCTCTTGTCTCCAACAACCAGTGTCCACGCATTCACTGCATTCCTGGCACGAAAGTTCGTAACCAACCAGTCAAAGGCTGTCAGTAGAGACTGACGACTAAAGTCTGCTTTAGTGCTGCGCCATTCAACATCTGTTTTGACGCCGGTACATACCAAATTCAAGGATTGATGAGCTACGGGCAAGCGTATGCCGTCGGGTGGCAGCTTGCGAAAGACTGAATGATCTATGGGGATTTCCGCCATTGAATCGGCGCAAATTAAATCAGCCTCTTGGTGTGCAAGGTATCGGCTCACATGATCAGATGTGAAGACTGGGGCGAAAGGTTCACTAAAGGTGGCAGTCTGGAGCAACACTTCGATTCTCTCACACACGTGCACGAGTGTCACATTTGTAGGAGAAAGTTTCGAAGCTCGACTTTATTCAATCAGCCTGTTGTGCACACTGATTCGAGTGCCCAAGATGTGATCGAGCTTTTCCAGATGATGTCCTCGCGTATTCCGGGCACTAGCCTGGAAGAGCATTTGAGTAGTTAGACGACCATGCATTTTCCAGAGAGAAAACTGCTTTTCTTTCCAGACTTCAAACTAACTAGCTGTCACAGCAGCACTGTCTTCCTGCGACTCGCAGTTCTTGAGGTAGCCAATGCATGCGCATTTAGCTTCCTGGCAGATGTGAGGAGATTTTCGTTGTGCCAAGGCGCCCAGTTGACAACCAGTGGAAGAGGCCAGTCTCGCTCCCTAGAGGCGAAATTTCTCGCTGAACAAGGTGATAATTTCAGCCGTGCAGGCGCAGGTTACAACGGAACCCTGCTCAGAAGGCTCTGAAAGATGTCAGATGAGCCAGTATGTATAGACTATATCATCATCAGATGTATACTATATCGAAAAGCGAGAGCCGGCATGGGAGTTGTGCCCATGAATAGTGCCGCGTGTCTAGCGATGCATAGGTCAATAGAGATATATCTCTAACCGGTGTGAAAATTTATGAAAATACTAGCTTGCATGCGACATGAAAGCAGCCTTGCTTAGAATAATTGTCTTCTATGATTCGTTTAAAGGCTTCATCCCTAGCTGTGGATGCAGACGCCCTACTCACCACTTTCCAATCGCCTACTCTGCCCACTCGTGTTGCGTTTAAATTAGTTATTTGGTGAAAGATCGACATAGGAGGGAAAGGCACTATATTCTTTGATCCTTAGGCTCTCAATAATTTTATATACCCTGCGCTCTATTTCTCATACTACTATAGATAATGACATAAGTCGCAGTCTTGACGAGCTTCGTGTTTCACGCCCGACTTCGTTGGTATGCGAATTGGTCGAAATTCAGAAATATTAAAAGATATGCCTACGAGATTTTACCCACATACGGTCACTGAAATGCTTGTTAATACTAGGTCACGAAATTCATCCAAATCTAGGTCGTATCCTAAACCAAGTTACTTTGCTAGACGCCGACCGCAGGTTCGCTGCAAGTTTCGTAGTCATAGAAATCCACCGCCTACGAAAATGACACAACTAGAGAATACACCATTATGCGAGAATAGCTAGGCAGTTCGGAATACGCCAAAGTACGAGATATTATTCTGGATCGTGTGATTAAGTACATAGCCTCTAGTAGCATACCGGCATTTTGGATTGATTAAGAATGTATTGAGTAGAAAGACGAAGAAGCCAAAGTTGTTGCCATGTAGTCTATGGATGTGATTTACCGCCGCAGCCTTCATCCAATTAGTATGCTATCAACGCCCGTTTAATGTTAAGACGAAGTTGATTTGTTGTTCGCCCTTCTTAAGAAAGATCTCGTTGTTTGGCAGTCTGTGTCTCAAGTGCCTTAGCTGGCTGCCGAAGTAGATATTTCAAAAGCCCGAAGAGTGTTGGATGTTCTTTTCAGGATTATGTGCGATCCATGGTGGACTCGTCGCTGGATCTTTTAAGAAGAATACTGTGCTATGGATCGCATGCAGCTGTTGATTCCCTACCTACCAGGATTGAGTAAAGTCAATGGTACACGGGTGTTCGGCACAGTTGACGGTGAGCTTTCCATCAACGCTGCTCTTCACGAAGGCTGCCGCGAGCAACTATTTTGGGGGTGAGGAGATAATGGCCCTACTCCTCGGCCAGCTTGGCGAAGATAACAACATCACTGAAGCGATGGTCGCTGCCGCTGCTGGGAATCGCTATCAGGGTGAGGAGTTGATGGCTATGCTCCTCTAGCTCTGCTAAGCCAGCAATGACTCGGCAGATCAGCTGTACTTGGGCTAATTAAAGGAATGGAGGTCGGAATGATTAAATCTCAATTGATCTGACCCGGGCACTAATGTAATAGACTATGAGAGGGTAATTGAGTTCGAAGGTGCTCCTAATTGACGACTGTATCCTATAGAGGCGGCAAGACTATCTGTTTTAAATTACTTATAGTGCTAAAGAAACGGGTGGCCGAGCTAGATGGAAGTAGGTAGCCGCCAAGCAGCTTTAGGTTGCGGGGTTAGGCGCTAAATTACGTACGGCTCTAAAGGTAGTGTAGGTTAGCTTATATTTTAGAGATAATACTCCTTAGACCGTAGTGTTTACCTACCTTTATAGCTATTTATTTTATAGATATCTAACTTAACTAATATAGATATCGGCGAGTAAAGGTGACTTAGCTATAGAGATATCGATAGACCTATCGAATAGCTAACTCTACTGTTACGAACCAAGTCACCATAAGGTCAAGCCAAGCTCGGTGCGGGGAACGCGATAGGCAAGT
>NW_027042560.1:0-12488 GCF_035927105.1 Exophiala bonariae | reverse complement strand
GCAATTCCACCTCGGATGGTGCTGTTTACACCCGCATGGACGAGTCGTCGAACTTGACCTTTGATCTGCACACCTATCTGGACGCGAGCTTGTGCACGATATCGCCCAACGTCCCGCATCCCATCCACAACATGCCCGATCCGACCCTCTATGACATGTCTGCCATGATGGAGAGGCCTGGAGCCGTCTACCCCACAGTCAGGTCTTCCTTGCCGGCCATCCCGTTTACCGATGGCTATCTCACACCCTGGCCGGGCTCGTTGGCCGCGACGTACAACACCAGCTGCCAGAACGTGTCGCTGGCGATATGACAGTGGAGGGCGCCCGAGATGGGGTGTTGATCATCCGAGAGGAGGAAATTCTCATTGTGCCCCGTGTACAAAAGATATTCAGGACGGTGGGACATTGCGCAACCCAGCATCCTTTGTAAGCACAGTGTCTATGAGGAATGATGGGCTGGGACTTTGAGCTCGATGATTTGCCGGGGTAGGACGACACCCGTATATTCAGATCTACATGTTAACGTAGGTGTTTAATGAGGCACTGGCTCACGCCTACAGTCATAGGAGGCATGAGGCACTGGCTCACGCCTACAGTCATAGGAGGCGCCCTTGCGATGCCTGGGACATGTTAGCAGGGTAGAACGGGGTTCGTGGAAGCAAGAAAGTCCTAGAGTGGGTTTGTGCTGGGCACACTAAATGCTAGGTGCACTGTCCGACTTTGCATGCTACTACCTAATTAATATAGAGTAAACCATGAAACTTCTCATGGCAATTATTTCGTCTACAGAGATGCACGTCACACAATTTGCAGCCAAATCGAGTGCGTTTTGACTGTTTCCGAGCACGAAATCGTTGCGCATTACCAGAGACCTCCACGAGCACTTTACGAGGCATACCTCTCGTCACAGCCACTCCACACTCGCAGTTATCACCATTTGGACCTTTCCAAGCGCAAAAGCCTCGATTAGGCATCTCTAACGAGCAGTGATTCAGGTGGTATCGCGTTTTGGCTCCTGTAACGCAAATATCTGCAAAATCAACTCTTCACGGAAGGTTCTGCGGGAATTACGGCCTGACAGGGCATCAGGAGACTGGCAGGAAGACCAGAGTAGGTAGGAATTTGTTAGGCAAGTGTCCAAAAGCCAGTAAGCGAGTGGTCTCCAAGTCCTTCTTTCCCCTGGTCGCTGGACCGTAAAGTTACCACGTAATTGATCAGCCACGTCAACCAGATTATGATTGCTATTATACTAGTTAATTGTACGTGGTATGGGCAACTCTTTAGTTGATTCAGGGCCAAAAACTCCGCGCGCAACCGTATTGTTATAGGGCCTCTTGCGGAGCTTGACGATATAGTCCTCGGGGACTTCCTGGATGGTAAGAGCGGTCGGAATGCCTATAACTGCGGCCTTATCCTGCCAGAGAAAGCATAGAGCATGATTAATGACCTCTGTCGCGCAAGAGCCGTACGAGAATTGCGTATTTGAGTGCTTAGCGTCGATAAATCGTTGTGGGAAATCCTTGTGATTTTTGCGTGTTGTGCCTATTACTCCTACACCCATTTATAGGAGAGTATGTGCCAATGCTAGTGTCAGGAACAAGTTGTCAAGGAATACTAGTCTTTTTACACCAAATTCATTGGTTTGTAGTTCCTGATAAAGGTCCTGACCCACTAGATAAGTAGGTGCCAATATTACAGGCACCATTGGCACTGGTTGATATACCTTTCGCGAGCTCCTACTAATACCTTCCGGGCGTCAATGAGTGAGTGCCAGCGCCAGGAGTATACGTATCCATGTTGGAGAGCTAAAATCCATATCTTATATCCTTTTGGCGTGGGCTTTGATGGCAGATTCACTGTCTCTTTGGCGCGTCCAGTATATCCAGCCATTGCCTCATCAATAGCAACCTAAGTTGACGCTTTGACCGCATTTTGGCAATTGCGTCGTATCGCACTAGCGATAGGTTCAACGCGACTAAATGGAGACTCATTAGGCGTGCGTGGTTGAGGATTTAAGGTCAGAAATCGATGAATTTGATCCCAACGAGTTTCGGTCATTATTCGACTAATTTGATGAGTATTTCCGAGCTCTGAGCTCTCCCAATAGGCCTTCCGGTTATGTTCAGTATGATTGGCCATATAAAAGAGCCCTCCGAGCCAGTGGAGTAGCTCAATAGGTCGAAGAGTTTCCCAAGGTCGAGGAGTTTGATTAGATTTTGCGGCGGCACGTGATTTTTCTGCATCCGCATTCGTCGCTGCGCACACCACTGAAAGTGCCTCAAACCCACTCAAAAAGTATATAAATAGACTCAGTGGGTCACGGGCTTCAATACGCACTTGGAATGGCTCATTTGCGACGCGAATTGGTGGAGTAAATGGCGCGTGAGGTTCACTGGCCAATTCATGAATTACTGGTGGAGCATTTAGGCTTGCGGCACGAGTTTCGAGTACTTGCACATGACTTTTTTCGCTTTTTTTTGTAGCTGCAATTACAGGGAGAATTTCTCGTTCTTCCCATGGTACTTTTTTGGTAGGAACTCTACCAGAACGCGTAGTTTGAGTCATCTTTGTAGCCTTTGTTCACTTGGAAGCATAAAACGCGTTTTGAGTTGGGGTGGCGCCAAGACAAAACGTCACCACCTGACGACTCAAGGGATAATGTTCTCCTCCTTAAACAATAAAAGGTTTGATGTTCCGTACAGCTCATATATGGGACGTTCAGCGCGCACCCAGACAAAGGCTGTTGGTCAGCCGTCCGAACGAATGCGGAACCCCAGGTGGCCCTGGAATGGAAGAGTTCTGTGGATTCTGTCGTCACAGCGGTCATGAGAAGGAACAATCGCGGAAGACAGCGACCGGGATTGTGTATTTGTTCAAAGTGCCGCCAAGAGGCGACTGATCGGCCCTACGAACTTATCTCCGACGCAGTCGCTTTCAGGAAAATCGCAGGCGTACAACTGAAAGCGTTAAATGAGGTAATAATGGCACCACGCATTTGCAACCGCTAGGGTCGAAACTATTCGCGTACCTAGGTAAACATGTAACAAGCTCTTGTTTCAGCGGAGCGCCTGTGGCTGCCCAGGCCGAGGCTTGCCGACCTGGGCGTGGGAGTGCTTTCCCCTCCTCTTTTCTCTCTCGTGGCCACGGTCACCAATTTTCCACGAAAGCCCTTCTGAGCCGCAAGACTCAAATAGACATTCGAGAGGTCAAAAGGCAACTTCGATGATGCACAGATAGCAGCCGCAGATTTATGCGATGAGTTCCTAACATTCAGGAAGCGGTGAAACATAGTGTCGAGGTAGAAAGAATGACAAGGCTGAGAATTGTCTCTGAGCCTCTGGGCCGCCGCATGTGAAAGTCACTTGTGTCTGTCTCTTGTGCAGATGAAGGAATAGCCGCCAAATGTGGTTTAACTAAGAATTGGCATTGAGCTTGTGGATCTGCCTTGCTTCTCGGGCAATGATATCTTAATTTATAGTCCAGACGAGTTCATTCAAGTGTCGGAAATGAATCAGTGTTTACCAGTTAGCATAGCCCAGCGAGCCGTGGGATGCTTCTAGGTGCCCCTTAACCCGCACCCTGCATAACTTAGGCATTTACCTTAAGGCACGGGAGGGGTCAACATGTCACATGGTTAGTTAAGCTAGCGACGCTAACAAACTAGTTGGTTGGTCGGTTGGTTGGTTGGTTAACTAGCTTAAGTGACTTAAGTATGTGTCCCGAGGGTCCCTTAGAGCCACATAGGGCGATGCCGCCCGGAGTGGCACTCTGTGAATGTGGGTAAGTCGCTTATGACTGTACGAGGGGTACCGTGACTAAGAAGCGGAATGCAGAGTCCTTTGCTTCCTCCAATTCAATACATTATTCGGCGTGCCTCTGAAAGATTGCACACTTCAGAGATCAATCTCTCTTATCCAGCGTGTTTAATTTCTGTGTAATGACAAATTGTTGTTGCGATAGACCTTTAGCAGTGAGCGAAATGCTACTCACCATGCCCAGTGTTGGGTGTAGGTCTATGTCGAGTTTCAGCTAAGGAGGCTTTCGTGATTTCAGCTTGGGTCGTCACAAGTCCCTGGGCCGTACGGTCCAGTTAGCGAATCGTGTACTTGTCATTGATTGGTATTCAGTGAGAAGAACCCCATACGATATTCTCATCATGCCATCACGGTACTTCAAAGGGAGGCTCTCAGAAGGTGCAGCGCACCTTCAAGTTTAAATAATTATGGGGGTGGTACCAAACATTTTCATCGAGATTCGTAACCAACTAATAATGTCCGCGCGGCTCTTGTGAGTTGACTGAAGAGGGGACTCTTGATGCAGCGGATCTTTCCGGAGCAAACTGAGACTGTAGTGCCTGCATAATGACGTTTTAGTCCATGAGGCACATATTTATATTGCCTGTCCTCCTTCAAATGAAATCCTCCCGAGTGCGATATCACTCACCTGCGAAGATGGCATTCACTCCGATCCTTTGGCTTTACAATTTGCTCCAGTGGTTCCTGGGCAAAGTTTTCTCGCCCACACCACCAGCACCTGGAATACGCTTACGTCGTCCTAAGATCGCCATTATTGGTGCAGGTCTGACGGGTGTCTCCGCAGCTGCTCATTGTGTTGGCCATGGATTTGATGTCACGTTATTCGAGGCCGGAGACGAGTCATGTGTGGGCGGTATCTGGTCCCGAGTCAATTCCACTTCCGGCCTTCAGATTCATAGTCTCATGTACAGATTTCATCCATCGATCAAATGGGAAGGTGGCTATCCGAAACAAAACCAGATAGTTGACCAAGTTCGGCAGGTGTGGCAACGCTATGATCTTGCAGAGAAGACGAAATTCAACACCCGAGTGGAGAAGATTTACAAGGACGAGCTGGGGCGTTGGATCGTCAATGACTCCTTCCAAGGCCGCTTCGATGGCATCATACCAGCCATAGGGACTTGTGGCGCTCCGAAAATGGTAGGCCTACCTGGTCAAGAGGCTTTCAATGGAGAGATCTTTCACTCTTCGGATCTCGATAACAAAGATGCTTCGGGAAAGCAGATTGTCATCATTGGAGGAGGAGCGAGCGCAGTCGAGGCTCTGGAGTGGGCAGTTCAGACCGGGGCTTCTAAGATCAGCGTCCTTGCTCGTTCGGAGAAATGGATAATTCCGAGGAACGCCTTTATTGATACGCTCCTTGCTTTCAACATATTCGGGCAAGAGACATTCCTCTCATGGATTCCAGAGAATCTGATCCGGCTTCTATTTTATCGCGACTTGAAAGACATCGCACCTCCCGGCAAAGGTCTTTTCACCGAAACACCCATGGTCAACTCCGAGATCTTCAATCAAATACGGGCAGGAAAAGCATCTTGGCTTCGTGGAGATATCGAAGAAGTTCGTGAGAATGGGATTTGTTTCAACCATCGAGCCCAAGGAGTTCCAAAAGGTGGAGTTGGACGACACCGGCTCATTGAAGGTGATATGATCATCCTGGCAACGGGTTACAAGAGGCCAAGTCTGGAATTCCTACCAGATGAGGCCTTCCAGGATGGTTTCCTGCCTCCACGTTGGTTTGTGCAATGTTTTCCACCCAATGCGCCTTCCATCTGTGCAATCAATTCAACATACGTTGCAGCAATCGGGTAAGTCTCTCATGGAAATACTATTTTTCGGAGATCTAGAACTAACCGTGCTTGCAGAACCGTGGGATCGTATCACATAGGAATATACACTCGGATGCTGTTAATGTTCCTCGTCGATCCATTGACAACTCCCCGGCCACGGTGGATGAAACGATGGGTGAATTTCACCAGCACTGTCAAGTCGTTGGCCCCGACTGATGCATTCGACTTCTTTACGTACTCGGAGCTGATATATTGGTTTGTATTCATCACTTTGATCAACCCGTTCCGGTGGAAATGGTTTTTGTTTGTTTTCTTCGGTATTGGGAAGAACTTGCCTCGGAAGATCGTGGAAAAGGAGGATCGGCTACGGAATGGGCTTGGTTATGAGAGCAGCTACCTCGACTGAGCATATCTGATAGCCGGAGCTCTCTCAGCGTGCGCCCACCATTCTAATGATAGCTCCTCATCATACTGTATTTGGGCACACACTACTCCCGTGTGTTCCCTACAAGCATCTGGAATCGAACTTTATAGAGATGACGGGCGGCTCTCGCGGCTTCTCTAAAACCACATGTGAAAAGAATAAATAAAGTGACGTCATCTTGACTCGTGGATGAAGTTTTACCTTTAGGTGTTGCTCTTTCCATAACCTCGAATGCCCAAACATGAGGAAGGCACGGTTGCACAGACGCGAGCCGCTACAGAAAGTTCATATTCCTCCCCATTTAGTACCAAAATCCCAATATTGAGACTCGGACCCCGTTCAACAAGTTGAACCATACACTTTCTTGACATCTGCCCATTCGCCGGAGCCTCGCTTAGAGAAGGCACCAGGGCCGTTTTCTGACAGGAGACATACAGAGAGAGAGGCATCCATTTTACCGTGTTCTCATCATGGATGATCCAGGTAATACCAAGCTCTTGAACCGGTCAAGGACCAGGAGGCTGACACACTGCGACAGTGGCGGAGATTCCAGACATCATCCGAGCTTTATGCACAGCATCACCAGATACCCAACGAGATACTATTGAGTCATACTTCACATCCACGGCTTCATTCACTCATCCATTCTGCCGGACAGGCAGTAGTACATGGTCGAGGTGGCTTATCGCCCAGATCTATCGTTGGTACAAGATCCTCAGCCCTCAGATTGATGTTTCGGTCGATAGTGTGGGTAAGTCTTGAACCCCAGGCACCTGATCTTTCAGAGTAATACCGGCTGACAGGAGACCAGCGTTCGACGAAGAGAAGCTACTGCTTTACGTCTCCATTCATCAGAATTTCAAGATCTGGCTTGTTCCATTTTACAATGCACCCGTCAACTTGGTCACAGTTCTGCAGCTTGTCAAAGGCTCGACGTTGCTTGGCTCAGAATCAAGCACCGTTTATGACCCCGACCACTTGAAGGGCAACAACCTTGATGACATCGCAAATACAACAATTTTACCGGAATTTGAACGAGTAGACACCACTCCCAACAAAGGCAGGAAGAAAGTGGTCATCATCAGCCCCCTTAATGCCAAGAAGAAGTCGACCGCCATCCCAACTCACAACAAGTTCAGCGTTCTTGCCTCTCCTCCATCTCCATCTCCCAATCTCGCAACGTCCAGCTCGGACGGCAGCATCCAACACGAGCAATATTACATCCAGTCACAAAACGATCTGTACCAGACGAGTGAATGGATCAAGTTCCTCTTGCCTTGGGGTCTTGGGGACTTGCTCATGGTTCTCTGGCAGTTTTTGGCCACTTTCATGTGTGTCATTGGTGCACTAGCCTATGATCTGATCGGCACCCCAAGAAGGGCATATGGTAGAATACTTGACATTGGTAAAGAGATCAGCCTAGATGCTGACTAGTCCAGTGTGACAGCTGGTGTCACTAGCGGGATTGGAACATTTAGAATGCATTCGTTGTTCACTGTGAACACAACACGGGTAGAAGAATCATGTGATAACACGGGATGGTGCCGATCCACTGGAAGACAAAGTTGTATGGTTTTGGAATCATGATACTTTCTGGGACGTGAGGGTCCCGCGATCGAGATACGTCAAGGTTAGCCTGCTGCAAATCGACATATCACTGAATCGTTTCCGCATACCCGCACGACCTCAATTTGTCGAACATTTAGGAAAGGGAGATATCGTCTCCAATTTGCACGGTTTGCGTACCACTCTTGACTAATCAACTGCCAAACGGTGATATGGTCCGCAGAGTTAGGAATACTAACAGCCGCTATCTCGCATTGGCTGCTTGGGCCTCAGCAAATGCATATATGGAAACTGTCTGCATTGGACCCACTCACGATTGGGGTAAGTAGAACCATTAGCGCTTCTTTGCGCTATGAATGCCTGGATTACAGAACGAACTCTGGTCGAAAGCGCCGTTTTCTCACGGAATGCCCTGTTTGAGCCCTTCGATTTCCGTTCCTTGGAGCAGGTGACTGTCCGAAAGACGCGGGATCACCTGCTGCGAAAGCCACGTTCGCATGGTCGAAATGGCCTTGCTGAGGGCGCCTAGCCGGTAAATGTGTGGTACAACGTGGTAGAATAGGAGGGGGACTAGGTTGGGGCAAGAACATCCCACGGAGTCTTATTATGTAGTCTAGTGCTTCGTGTAGCGTCCGGTATGATCGATCCTAACAAGACTCTTCCAACGTCCATTTGACAAGAGAATTTGGGCTCGGTAGATGCGATGCGCTACCGTGGTGCGATGGTCGCAGAAAAGCCTTTGACGGCTTCCGATGGTCGCGACGTTTTCTAGTTTCTGAGGGACTCATTATGGTGACAATGCGTGGCGATGATTACATTGTACGTCCAGTCCTCCATATTATATCTAGTAACACTAAAGCCAACACACGATGCTCTAGCCGGTAAGTTGCTGCAAGCGCCCATCCGTGGAACGTACAGGAAGTGTCACTTTCGAGAGTCGTGTGACAACGGCTGCCCTGCCCAATGGAAAGACCAGCGCCTAGTGCTGCGGCGATGACATGCCGCGTATGAGGTTGTTCTGGGAATGAAAGGCAAGTATCAGTACTTTGGTTGATCCTATTCAGACAGACACGTGATTTGCCTCGTGGTTCAGATAAAGGCGGTGATAAGTGGCAAAACTTCTCCGCCATGGTGGCTGCGCAACGCCATCTAACTTCCAACACAACTCAATCCAAACATGTGTTATCTTCAAGTCAGAGTTGCATTTCCTAAGCGTTGATGGTTCAGTTTGTCCAAAAACGCACGGTCAAATTTACGAGCACTGTATCAGGCACCGCGTGCACAAATCCAGGACCCTCACTCCACATCCTCCCTTTGTGTTGTTCTCTCGAAAGAGCATTGAGCCTCATGAAGGTCCGCCCATCACGACCCTCCATCAAAATATCTCGGTTTACCGCTAGAACAGGATCAAAGTGAAACCTTGGAAGCGATGACTAAGGATGCAACCGGCCGAATGCTCTCCATGAAGCCTTCAGAAGGCTGAAAAGCAATCGCAGTTGTCTGTCGCCTGAACACCACCATACATCAGAAGATAGATGTGGAAACACTAGCTGTGTACGGGATAGCATCCGATACAGTCTCTGCAGTCTATAGATCTGCGACAACCCTCGACAGAGGACAGAGTTTGGGGGAACTGTTGGGGCTGAGTTTACACAATCCAGAGTTCAATGCATAATCTCGAGGTTTCAGATGACGAATTTTGTACGTCATCGCGACGTCGAATATTATCACATGCCGATACAGAAAGCCACGTTCCCCTCGTCAATAGTCACTATATTGTCGAACGCCCAGAATATGGAAGCTTTCGTGTCAAAGGACGAGTAAGAGGACTTCTGGCCTGGCACCTGCTAAATCGCGTCGATAACATCGTGGTATCCGGCCAAGAATATGCAGCTGGGGTATATGCCTACGTCCGTTTGGCCAATCCCGCTAGACGCGAGCCAGCTTTGTTACTTGAGGTCAGGGCATCGGAAATTGCGCGTCAGTTTGTCTTGCTTGCATGGCTTTACGTACGGTTTGATGCAGAGAGGTTGTTGGGCATGGGTGACTCTGGTTCGGAAAGCTTGGAAGAGATCATGCCCAGCACACACCTGCAGATCGTTGATTGCGACACTCTGGATGGTGTTCTGAACAGGACCTGCCTCCCGCAGTGGACTCATATTCTGGATATCCGAGCCGACTGTGCTGCACTGTGGCATTGCTCTGAACCGAAGGTCAGTTGGCTATCTACACTGTTGCAGATAGGGTCCGCCACTCGACTCCATTGGATGGAAGTGGAGCGTCGTCGTCGACGGGGGAAACATTGTGCGAAGGTAGCACTGTCTAGCCTTGAAATTTCTCAGCCGGGAGCAGAAAACACAAGGGCAGGTGTCGGCCATGGACATTGGTGCCCGCGAAATTGTAAGCGTGCATCCTCCGCTCGTTCACTGTCTGACGGATAATAGGCAAATACCCGCTCGTGCCCAAAAACACCAATCGGTACAAGGCAGGCAAGCACAGCAATCACCCTCAGCGAGAGAGCGCGCCGAGCTGCCCGACGTAGTAGTCCGCTGATAGCCACGGAAACTTATGGTCAGTTCAAGCCCGGATAGTACTGAGCCCTGGTTACTCATAGAACTCCCCTTCAAAACCTGCTACGATTCTGGTCTGTTTAGATGACCCACAATCTGACGTTTGGCAGTCTATGGGCTTCGCTGCAAGCTGGAACGAAGACTACCGACCAAGCGTCGCATTGAGCCAACAGAGCTAGCAAGAGCCATTCGTTCGCTCTCGAGACTCGAGGCTTTGAGGGAGGTTAGTCCTCGAGTTATTCAACGGACACGAATTGGTAAATCATTGAGGTCTTTCGTCGAGCGCGCGGATCCTCACAACGCCGACTGGTCTCGATTCCGACGGCGCTGTCAGGACTTACTTGGAAAATGGCATAACGCCAGACTATGGTGGCACGAATGCAACTCCCAGCATTTTGAAGTTGTGGAGCCGACAAAGACATCTTGAAAGCTTGAGTCAAAGCTCCACGTAGAGGATTGCCATACCATGTGAGTGACAATCCTTCATTGCCCAGACGAACTTGATTCCACGTGGTGATGCACCATGTGCAACGGCTGGTAATGCAGCACATATTAGCGCCACTATTTCAGACAGCTATGGTGGTCACAAGGAATTGATAGACAATCTAAACCAAAACCAATTCGGAGGGATCAAGAAGACAATTGTCACAACTGTCATCCCGAAGTCGTGGGATGAGGACGAGATTGGGAGCGAGTCGTCTTCCACGCGCCACCTGAAGAAGTAGTGATGCTATCTTGTAGCATCAAGAGAGGAGAGCCTTCCTTTTAAAGTCTCTTCTTCATTTGAACTTCCACATCACTTGTCCAAACTGTCGACATTGCCCAGCTTGTGATTAGCGTGTCGACGTCTAGGCTTATTAGTCTACAAGAATAGTGGAAACAATAGGACACTCTAGATTATAGGAGGCCCACAAAATAGGATTAGTAGGATTACTATTCGAGAAGCGTTGCGTTCTGGTAACTGCGGGGGAGCTCGAACAGGAAGGCTCTTCAATCCGGCAGCCACATCAACTTCTCTTCTGCCCTGGTCTCAAGCGAGCCTATCGACTCTCGACGGTGGTCGCCGTAACGGCCGCCGCACAGGCAACAGCTATTGACCAGCCTCTCGACCGGTGAGGCATTGAAGCTGATATATGGGTGGTGTTGGTAGTGATAGCATGATTCGATTGACTCCGCCTCTTCGTCGCGTATTTGGTGTTGTTGCCGAGTTCCTGCAGCCATTCCGTGTGTGTTTTTGCCGTCGCCGCTGATTGTTCATCCTTACAGCGCACCACATATCCTGTGCGAGGTGTGTTTATTCCTATCACTTCGACATCTTTGTCTTGTCTGTCTTGAGAAGCGCTTCTCTAATCAGGCCAATGGCTCTCCCTATGGGGAGGGTTCTGGTAAGGTTTTCTTCATTCACTTCGTCCTCGGCTCGGTACGTGATTGCGTGACCTTGTTCATTTGGACGCTACTTACCGAGCATATCGAGCTGCCAGATCAGATGGATTCGGCGAGCTTTGACAGTGCCAGCATGAAATCCTTGAATAACACCCTGCAATACCTGCACATGCTCCGGGCTGTGCTCGCGCTACTCAGGCGCGCCCCAGGGCTCGCCAAGCCGTGCTCAGGATTGCACCGCCACAGCTCAGAATGGCTTACCCCTCAGGGGTTGAAACAGTGGGTGTTACAATGCCGTAGCCCCTGATGATAAACCACAAACGTTAACGTTAACAGGGGCCGTCCTGGCCGGGAGGACTCATCACAGTATTCAAATGGCGCCTGAGCATACTGAGGATGCGATCATCACGTATGAGGATGAAATTTCGCGGTGAGTTTCGAATGATAAGAGAGTTGAGATTTAGGATAGTAGCAAGGTATTGCACAAGGGAAAGGTATTCAGGTTTAAGTTCGGCCTTCCTAGCTACGGGGGGCAGCCCCCTTTGTGCCAGTATTCGGCAAGAACCACCGGGCTGCTTAGGCGGAAGTAACGGCAAATTGCCCCCGGAACCGCGGAAGCTTTATGTGGGGTACACGTGCCCGGAAAAGTGAGCAGGACTTCCGCAGCTGACATCTAGGAGATAGTCTCACATACAAGAGCGACCAAGTCTTCAAAGCATTTGCATTAGTAAATTCCATCGTAATAAACCGGATCATGCCCTTTCACCTTGGCTTTTCCCCGAGCGTTCTTCCTCTCCTTCCACCTCTTGACCATAGCTTCTTCTACCATAACCCTCCACCTTAGATCCGTGGATCACCTCGGTTATTGGGTAATTGTCTCAGTGACTCAGACCCTATTGGCCGCTATAGGCGGTGACTGGCGCGGGCCAATCAAAAAATT
>NW_027042559.1:0-12502 GCF_035927105.1 Exophiala bonariae | reverse complement strand
GAGCTTCGGGCAGGATGCCCTCCCACAAGACCAAACTCATGGCAGTCAGGTTTGCCATCTCTGCCATCGTTCCAAGAACTCATTTCCACGATTGGAATCCCATTAGGACAAGACGAGAAGAGGAGCCAAACGGCTTTTGCTGCAAGTAACTCGACGATACAACCTTTTCCAGGCTTTCACCACGACTACAGCGTCGTGGCAGGGACTGCAATCAACCCTTCCACTAGCGACGCTTTTCATTCTGTGGACAAGCACTTAGCCGCTCACTCATATGGTTCAAAGTACGCCAATCATACCCTCAAATTCGCGCTTAGAGGTATGGAATCGTCCAAATCTAGTGCTTGCGTGCTCCCAGCGCTAGAATCACCCAACTGCACTTCTCCGTATGTCAATCTCGACCATGGTTCTCCCTCTAGTTCCAACGCCACGCCATCTCCACTCAAGCGCAAGCTTTGGCATGAAGCAAACCAAATTTTCAGCTTGAATGAGAAAGTAACTTTCACCAAGACTGGGAAGCTGTGGAAACGGCTGGAAAAGGCATGCGACCCTTGTCACGAGAAGAAGGTGACTACATTGGCTCTGATATATCAAGACTAATCCTGACCAGATGCCTAGGTGAAATGTCAGCTGCGCTTGCCCAAGTGTGTGCACTGCCAAAAATGTGGCTACGAATGTAATGCTGAGTTGATGTAAGTAGCCACAGGCTGCCAATGTTTGGCGACGGTCTGGCTAACCGGTAAAAGATTGCGGCCTGAACCGGCGAGCACAAGTCTCCAATCATCTGACCAACCTCCAACCCTTATAGGGATAACTGACATAGCAGGGTCTTCAGGCCAGCCGAATGTGCCAAAGCAAGTTGCCGACGAGCACTTTCCAGACTCTGAGTTTTCAATATCGTCAATGAAGGCCATCAAGAGACTAAGAAACGAAATCCCGACCAACGGTGAAGCTGTACTGATTGAAACGTTTGAGCAATCACCACGAACGAAGACGATGGATTCCTCTGCACCAATCATATCTCAAATTGCAATCGTCGAGGATGCAGCCCCGATGCAGTCAGGAACCACCTCACAAGCTCCCTTCACGGCCGCATTGTCCACCAATCTCACTTTCTCCTTGCAAGCGGATCCATATGAAATCAACCCACGGGTGACACTAAACTGCGTAGGGAAGTTCTTTACCTTCGTTGACAGACAAGCTTCTGCGGCGATACCTAACGCTATGTTTGTACGATGGTTGAAAATGTGCAAGGATAAATCTCAGCCAGATAAGATGATGATCTACTCGATCCTGGCCTTGGGGTCCATTTTTGCCGATGCCTCGACTTCCCGTACTTATACCTCAGCCTTCTCGACGATCGTACAAGAAGGGCTCACGCTATGTGGTGAAGAACCCACATTCCAGTTGGCTATGACATACCTTCTATCAACACTGCTGTCTATCTCAACAGGAGAGTATAACACAGCATGGAACTGTTGTGGTTCGGCAATACGCACACTCTTTGCCCTCCAATTCAACACGGAAGCTGGCATTTGGACCAGATCGAAAAGTGGATCATGGGAAGCTCAACTCGATACTTACACTCTAATTGAATGCCGACGGAGTCTGACATGGGCTGCCTTTATCATCGAATGCTTGAATGGATGCTACTCGACCCCGTTTTTGACCGTTGCGTGGTCGGAGTATGACCTTTACCTACCTGGTACTAAGACTCCTTTTCGGTTCGGTGACCATGTCGATCCTACAACACTTGCGCCCCCAGAATATCTGAGCGACAATGCAATATGTGGCGGCGCTCATGGACATTCACCGTCCTTTGTCCATCTGATACATCTCGCAACAACGTTTCATGAAGTCGCAAGTTTTACTCACCAACAGAAATACCGTGCAGCTTCAGGGGACCAGAAGTCTTCGGAGTCCTTTCACAGCGAAATCCACAAGCGCTTGCACATGTGGAGAGGGTCCCTGCATAAATGGCGGGAACAAGGGGACACCAGGATGATGTTTTTCGACATGGAGATATTGTACCATTGCATCAATCTTCACTTGAATCGCTACGTGCACCATGCTGCACTGAATTCCAAGGAGGTGGGAACACGCGTGAAAGCCGCTTTGTCCCATGCTTATGACATCTTAGAGCTTGTGCAGCATCTGAATAGCGACGAGACGATGAGAAACTCATTTCTCGAATTCAGGCTCACAAGTGCTTGCATCGAGTATGCGACAACTACCGCCTTAGATACTGTTACGGTGGCAGGGAGATTCGACGATCTGATCAGCACTACGAGTAAGATTATGTCCCTGATTGCGAGTGGCCTCGAACTTCTCGACGATCTAGCTCGGTTCTCTCATAGTGCCAAACGACAAAGAGACATGGTTAAGAAACGGCTGACGGCCATGTTGGGGTTGATCACACGAAGATCTTCGGATGGGCGAAAAGCATTCTATTTCAAAGACCCATTGCTGTCGCGCTATGGAATGGAACAGGATGTCATTTATGGCGTAACCAAGACACTGTACTTCCAGGTTCTGGGTCCTCAGGAAAAACTCACCGGTGTTGATTTCTACGAGTTAAAGAATGCTTGATAGAATGGGAGGCTCAATCACAACCCTAGAGAGTTCTTAGTGGCCTGGGAAATTTAGGTGTAAAGGGGTGTCGCAACATCAAATAAGGAGACCAGCAAAGGAATATTGGTCGCACAAGTTTGAAGTACATAAAATCCTATGGAGTAACCACTGACTACCAAACAAGTCCTCCAGATCGCGAAGAACAGAAGGACGATGAACACTTTTGGTATTCTCAAGACGATTCCTGGCCACAGTCAAACAGTCATGCCTCTGACTCGCAGGGCCCGCACTGGAACTTTGATAGGTAAATGGTAGCATAACCCTGCGAACGGGGTTGAAGCTTTCTAGTAGAAGAGGACAGCCAGATTTCTACGTATAGAGTCGGAGTTCCAGGCACCAAGACTCCCAGTCGGTATTTAATCACTGACACTCCGAAGCGTGGAGATCGTTTTGCGATTAAAATAGACCTAAAGCTCTGCTTTCTGAAGTTATGATTGCCTCGCCCAGATATTTGCAAGTCGATAGGTTCTAGCCCGTGCTTGCCGTAGCATGTTCCATATTTGGCTTGGTTGAACTGAGCGTACTAGTAGGTGCGGTGAGTTTGCCATCGGCTGCAGCCTGCTGATGGAAAGTGACGCCATGTCTCCGCTCGGTGCTGGCTTCCCTACAAACCAGAACCACTGTGATACTGCTGTTGCTCAACCAGCATCGGTGGCGGCTACCCTATGAATGCGTGGGCGGTAGGATAAAATATCCATCCGTAAAGCTTATTCACCGCTAGCAGAGTGGAACCGACAAGCAATGACCATTCTAGCTTGCATTATAATTGGGTAAGGAGTTGCTCTAAGTGGGAAGCCATTTAGGCGAGAAATGCGGCAGGACGTTGTCTTGACTTCCACTTCGTACCTTACTTTGCTCTCGAAGACAAAGGATGCTGCGTCCAGAAAGCGTGCTTAGAAGCCATGACATTGCAAGGGAAAGAGGTAACAACGAGGAGATTGTTTAAACAATGGAATACAACGAGGCCAACGGCGATTGGACCTTGACTCACCATCAAGCCTGGACGACGGAACGATCGAACTCCAATGAACATGCTAATCCACATCCTTAAATCACCAACCTCCACTGACAGATACATAGCTAGACTTTAGCTTAGTCTTTCCTTTTGGTTTCGAACCAAACTGGTCAATCGCGCAAAGCGGAGATCTTTTCGCCATTGGCAAAACCAGTGAGTCCACGAAACGAAACGAAACAAGACCTGCTCCAGAGACGACAGAGAAGAATACTCCCAAATTATATATCATATATGAGCACCGCTGTCCATTCTACCATCTGCTTCATCTCCTTCCGAGATGCGAGAAGTAATCCTTGTCAAAATCTGCATCTGAAGAGGGCTTGGCAACTCTACTGAGCCATCCATCGTGAAGTCAGTCTCATCATAAGCCTTCTCGACCACAGCACTGGCTCGACGTTCATTCCGAACATAGGCGGCGGCTTGTGACATATCTACCCCTGAGCGTATTATACGAACGAGTTCATCAACAGCACTCCAGGTCCCAGCCTTGATGGTAGCAATGATTCCTCCTAGAAGCTCACTATTTCTTTCTAGCTTTAGCTGTGTTTCTATGAGTTCTTGGCGTAGTTGTTGGGCCGCGAATTTTCGACGTTGATCCAATTCTAGATTATATGCACAGGGAGTTCCTTTTTCTGCACATGCCCTACAAGGAGCGTCACCAGAGCACTGATCGTGTCAGTCATATCTTGCAATCATAAGGACGGAATCCTACTCTTGATTTCCGCTGTTTGCAGGAACCGCACGCGGTTGTAATTTTCTTTGTCGGAACGGATGAAGTAGGTAACAGTGGGAGCGATTTATGAAGAATGGGCAATGCTGCTAGAGGCCGAGCCATGGGGCAAGTCGAAACAACCATATATGAGTGGGCTATGGCGATAACCTAGAGCTCTGCTAGACAATTGACCATCCCACATATTATCGATACTGCGAAAGTGAGGCAACAGAGGGATGCGGATGTAGTTCAATTAACATGGCAGTCTCATCGTAAGTTTCTCCTAGGCTAGGATGGAAATAAGACCGAAAAGACTATGGGTGGGTGCAAAAACTACCAGGTTCTGCTTGCTATGTCCACAGTTACGGGTATCATCTCAGGCCGGCCAAAGCAACGTCTGTCTCGAAACCTAATTTACGTTAAAGTGCTGGGCCAAACAAGAGCCTGCCTTATGATTTCAGTGATTTCAGGTTACACATCAGTGGACCATTCTACCTGGTCACCACTTTGAGCAGTATTAACATTATAGCCCAACACCGAAAACAGGAAAGTTATCCAGGGGTTAGGCATCGCGTAACGGAATTGAATATTTTTTGACCCAGTGGCGCGGAGAAGGTTTCCGCACCACTCGATCGATCACATAGAATGGGAATCCAATCGATCCGGTGTACAGGATCTGAAATTTGGTCAAGTCTTGGCAGGCGTCAGCCGTCATGTGAGGTCTCGAAACTGTCTTCATATCACATCAGCAGCCAAGAACAACGACCACGACATGGTGCGGCGTCCCCATGCGCTCCACGACCGAGAAATTAACATTGAGATGCTAATAATGCGGTTGTTAATAGGTATGGAAAAAAAAGTGTAGCGTGATTTGGAATGGAAGAGTGATGGTCGGATAATTTGGGAGCGAATTGTTCTAGCGTGCTGACGACGTGAAATGAGGATGGACAAGCAGTTGCGCCAGGTAACTGAATATTACAGGGGATATCCTGCATTGTTGACATGGTTGAGAGGAAGGTGGAAGGGTGTCACAACGGAACGTAGCTTTTAACCGAGCAGGGATGGAAAAGGTTTCCGGACACTCCAACCTCCCAGAAGACTAGAACTGGCAGTGGCACTCTGCTGATTTCTTGCACAAAAAACTTCGTCAATCCTTCTCGCTGAATCTGAAGGCCCTGAAACATTAAAAGCCGACAAGAAAGCCACACGCATGTGAACTTACCCGATGACGAGTCATCGAGCCCAAGGCAATGGGGCATGATGCACTCACTTTGCTGTTCGGATAGTGACATTGTCACTCTGCCGCTCTACCACCATTCTATCAAGCTTCCTGGAGACCTCATATCTCAATTCAACTGGTGGAGAGTGAAGAGGTCCAAGCAGAGACTAGGCTAGTGTGATCACCGGGCCGTGAGTGGGTGACCAGAGACCCAGTTTGAGTGGGTGTCCGAAACACTTGGCTGCCAGAAACGCAGATGGCCCCCAAAATTTCTTCAGCCATTGGCTGCCGGATTATTTTTTCCGGCGCTTGGGCTGCCAATGGCCACCAATTTATTCCTCCTGGAAGTAGTATCCATGAGTTGCTGGGTCATGTAAATGCAATGATTCCTTTACTGGGTCAGCTACATCTCTATTGGGATTCATCTTTTGAGTCGTGCAGATAGGTGTGGAAGGGAAATTGGTGGAAATTTCACAAAGGATGCATGATTGGCTATAAATCATTTCAACGTCGACGCCTGTACACGACTCTTTTCGATTATATCCGTAGTATCGGCAACCGTTCCCAGAATTCCAAGCCGGCTATACATACCAGTTACGGCTTATGCTCAGTACACTTCATATTTTTGTAGCCTCTTTATCTTCCTATTCCTCTTCCTCTTTGTCTCGTTGTGTCAACGCTTACGCCCTTAATAGTATCATGTACCGATACACTGTCGATCAGCTGAAATAAAGCCACTCGACTGTCAAGCAGCATTGTTCCAGCTCCTCCCTATCCTATGCGATGTACCTCCCAGAAAAACTAGCAGAGCATCCCGCAGGTCTGTGACTCTGACGCATGGACCACGGCTCGCTGTAATTATAGGAATATACACCACCGGGCTAGCCTTTGGGTACTAAGAAGGCATTAGAGAGACAATCACCAGGTAATAGTGTTTGAGAGGCATTGAGGGGATCAAGATAGGATGACCGTATATATCCGTGGTCTGCAGACATGGAGCGTTGGTACCTTCGCAAGTGTTCAGAAGCGCTCCCTGGGAACTGCTTACGGAATTCGTCCGCAGTTTTACAAGCGGTGCTGGAGCTGCCGAAATTGCCAGTCTGGTGGTCGAAAAAACCATACGATAAAAGCTTGAAAACGCGCAAAACGTGTACGACATAACGGTTGGGATGTTAAAGCATGTAAAACCCCGAAAGCTCCGTGATATATTAATAGCCTTGGTTGAAGAATGCAAAGCCTAGAGGGTTCATAGTGGCTGCTTCGTGCTCAGAGACGTCCAATGATTATCGAGGGATCAAATATGAGAAAACAACATCCAACCACCACGTGCAAAGTTTTGTGGAGTTGCAGCAGTCCTGCTGAGGGTTATCCCATTCGGATCTCGACGTCGAAGTGGTTGTGCTCGCGTCCAGCTCTTCTGCATTACCAGCAATCTGGCCACGTTTCGGTGTGATACGAGTGTACCGCAGGCATCGTAGCGGCAAATAAAAGGGAGCGTTGAGTAATCAGATCGCAATGGTGGTGTTCGTGGGATTGCGTCCGTGGGACCGTGTCCTTCAGTGTACTGCTCTTGACAACCGATTCTCCCACAAACCCCTCCCTCAGCCTCATTTAGTGTGGCGAAAATGAACGTTGGGTACCAAATAGAATTCGTGCTATCGTGGATAGCGCCTAGCTAGCCAAGCAGCAACAGCGGATCATGTGCCTAACGATGACGCAACTCTCATTCCTTGGCGGGGGCAACGCGGGGGTTCACCATTTGCTTCCGCGTGAGTTGCGACATTTGGTCGCCGCTCTCCGACTAAGCTCGAGTTCTCTGGCATGCTTCTTTGATCGAGGGCGTGATCCGGCTCGTGGTGGTCTTCTGCCGCCGGACCGGTGTATTCCGGGGCCAGTATGTGTCACTGTTCAGATCAGACACTGCCAAAGACAATCGATGCAGGTATTTTTGATGACCGGGTGACACGGAACTCAACAGCGAGTCCAACGACGGCTGGCTGCTATGTGTCGACGGATTCGGTTGGGAGGATGATATGTATGTCTCGTGAGGCTGGACATACCGCGGGATCATCACCTGCAGCAGGGCGGAGGAGCATGGATGCGAATCCAAATTCTCCGCTTCAAACATGGAGATGTCTGAAAGCTTGCTGTTTGATATGTTGGTGTATCCTGGAATGGACGAAAGCTGCCACGCATTGATAGATTGATCCATGGTGGACGTGGCAGAAATGAGCTTACTAGGCCATATTTGCGAGGCTTTTTGTTGTCCATTGTTGCAACGGTAGCCCCTCAATGTTCAGTGAACAGAGCGTGGAAGTTGCAGATGGAATGTGAAATACGAGGTGAGAATTACTTGTGACAAATAGAGCCCTTCAAGATGGATTCTTGACAATTACCTGGTGGAGAAAGTAGCAAGCTGAACTGACCCCAGAATTCTTGGCTCACTTTAAGCCCACTGGAATAGGGGCATAGTACACGACTGTGTTGCCGTTCAATTCTGCGTTCGCTAAGTGGGAGCATTTAACGCTCACATCGAAGATGAGAGCAAGATAGAAAGCCACTTATTAATGAGGTCTCTGTCCGATATCCCTCGTGGAATACCTCGTGGAATACAGTTGGTGGTGCAAAGGACTTGCTTTTCGGGCGACGTCGACTGCCGCTTTGCGAGTCTCCTCCACCTGTGGCTTGACACATCAGCCACAGTCCGACCGACCCCTGCCCGACCTGCGTCCTCTCCTTCCCCCTTCCCTTCCCCCTCCCTGCACCCTGGATTCTCGTCCTCGTCAGCAACTTCCACCTTCCCATTCCACCCTGCGGCCTCTGCCTGTGCTGTACAGCAAGATCACCACATCGCAACCAGACATACCAAGTATTCGCGAGCCACGATGGTCGCGCCCATGCGAGGGTTAACTCGACACCCTTCTCCATCCCTTCCCAGCCCTCATAAACAACGGTTGCTCGACCGCCATCCCACTATACTGCCCTAGCCACCACCATACACCACGACCGTCACTCTTGCTGAGGACACCTCGACAATGGAGCCTGGGTCCGAGTGCGCCAAAGTGTCGAGCGATTCGGTGACATCCAAGTCCGTGGAGTCGGTCCGCGGCGATGAGGTTGCCACGGACTCGACCTCCGAACTCGACTCACTTTTTGAGGACGACGGTCGATCTGTAGCCGAACGTAACGATCTACTCCAGCGGATGGCATTCCACAAGTTCCAAGGCCGAGCTAGGTCACGACGGAAGGCTTGAATCCAGTCGCTGGTAGAGCGAGAAGTCGACTTCTGGCGGCATTGCGTCTATACTTACCCCACCCCCGCTGTGCTCCTGCCAATCCTGACCTGTTGTCCTCTTACAGCTTTTGTGGCAGGATCGGCCAGGAGTATGTGGAGTGCCTGCAGGCCTGCGAGGCTCAATTGTCCAAAGAGGGTGAAGAAGGGATCATCCCTCTGCAGATTGCAACAATTCTCCACTGGCTTCTATGGAAGATAGAGATAAAATATCATTGCACAAATATCGGGTAGACCGACATTACCACATCAGTAATCGATGTCTAGCTTGATCAAACGCCCCTCATGGTGAAATGAGCCACAAGTCCTTTGACCTTGTTCACCTCGTACTCTCTGCATATATCATTGATCGATATTTTGAACCTATCCCTAGGTTTTAAAGTCATGAGCTGCGGTATTTAGGATCCATGTTCATAATTACAGAGAATCGGCGCCTCCAAAGGCCAATAGCTCTTTGCATCGAAAACGGGTACACATTGGTTCGACCTTCTAGAGACAGCAACACCTGCTCTGCTAGCATTCCAACATACTCGGACGGGGATATCGACGTGCATGTATCAAAGGACGAATCATCACGCCCACAGCTGCACCGGTGCAGCCACCAGTGCTGTCATATCGTGCCGCAAAGCATCTCTGTCTGTACTTACTTCCAAGCCGATCCCCAGAACGGCGAGGGCCGCACCGAGCCAGGTAGGGCGTAGATGGCAAGTAATCTTTATCCTGTAAGTGAAGATCGATGGGGTGCAAGCACTCATGTTACTTGGGTCCGGAGAACGCACTCGGAGAAGGGGGATAGTTTGGATGTTGAGGAGGACTTGGGACGGAGAGACGAAAGTGTTTAGCCAGAGGTTCCAATAGGATGGTCAAGCATTGACGATAGCCTCGGGCGGCGGCTCATAGTTTAAGGGCCTGATTTCATTGGCCTCTGAATGATCCTTTTCAGCGGCAAGGGCGAATCGGTCTCTGGCCACTCTAAAGTTTCATCTGGCGCCGCACATTACATGCTGCAACATCCTATAAAGTTCGCGGACTTCGTGGCATGTGGAAGATACTTAGTGACTTGGTGCCAATGGTAAAATGAACTCTCCTATCTCTCATCTTACCCTTCCACGTTGCTGTAGCTAAACCTGGAGGTTTCGCTCAATGTTCGATCTTGTGGCAAAACTTGCCGGCGTTGAACAGGTTCTCGATGAGATCCTAACATCACTCAACACCCGTATCGCTGCCTCGACTTATAGCCCAGAAGACCAAGCACAACATGGAGAGCCGAAGTGGGCACCTACCTTGCGAGACGTGATACCTCGTTATTCGAAAGACATCCAGGGGATCAGAGAACAAATCGAGAGAGATTCCAGGTTTCACAGAAGCCTGAAACGGACTGAAGGACCTGACACTCAATGCGCTGCTACGGTGCCCCAATCATGTGTCCAACAGGCATCCCATACCATGGCGAAGCGATACGAACAGCGAATTAAGACGTTGCGGGAGATTTCTCGAAATGTGATAGTTTCTTCTCCCAGTCTAACCAGAGTCCTTAGGAACCAGGAAGAGAATCCAGGCGGTTGCATTGACTCTACGAGAAATGTACCTTCACTCTGCACTCCTGCGAAACTCGGATCACTCACTTCCGATGGTATTCCACATCGGCTTGAACATGGCATAATAGTCCTCATGCCTTCCAAGTCTCAATATCGCGATATAGCACTACTTCGCTCCCAGGCTGAAAGTCTCAGTGCACGCAAGACTGGAGTGTTCAAGTATGTGCTGCCGGAAGATCTTGAACTGGACATACAAGCTACGAGTAATGGAGCAACACAAGTGTCAAAATTTGGATCTTCTCTCGCGCCCAACGGATCTCTGCACATATCCCGTACGGAGCATACGGAGATACTCGAGATGAGAGATCCTCTAGATCGTACAGACGAACCTGTCGCACCCGGTGAATTGGCAGACATACTAGAGCAACGTCTTACAGATCCTGCGGCCATTGCGAAGATGCAATACTGCACAGATATGCCGGCACGAGCTATTGAGGATCGACTCAAGCTAGGCTTGCCTGCCCAGTCGCCCATCTGGCCTTTGAAGGGCAATGAGTTGCGCCGCACTAAGTGCAGCATTCCGGGGCTCCATTGGCCGTTTGCATATCAGTCGGGCATGCACGGATCCGTGCATTCCCTGCACGAGGAGTACAAAAACCTCATATCACTCAATTGCTTGTACTACGGTCGTAAGCTATGGCAGGTTATAGCGCCAGGAGATAGCCACCTCATCGAAAATGAGGTCAAACGCTGGAAATATTCGCAGAATATTAGGCACGCTGCTTAGTATATTCCCCGATCCGCGCTCAAAGCACTGGGCGCCTCCTTCGTTACATTTATACAAGGACCACGAGAAGTTATCGGTGTCTTTGGCGATGCATACCACGAGGGAGGGACCTGTGATATCACGAGTGCTGAGGCAGTGAATTATGGGGCCACAGGGTGGACTACCAGCGGTTCCATAGACTGCAATAGTCAATGTCCTGGATATCCAATTCTCAACCGTCTATTGGAACTCCGTCAAGCCGACGAACCGCAATACGAGCAAGGATGCGAGCCTCTAAGCAGCCTCTCGGATCCCCTCCAGGCTCAAGACCGCCAGCAAGATAACCAGATCGAACCTAACACGACCGCTTCTAACGTCGTCCTCAGAGAAACACCTCTCCATGGTTGCAAAGGGGCGACTGTAAGAGCCACCAGCGCTGGCCACCTGCGGCCCGGCATCGGCTCAAGCGTCAGGAGCACGGCTCCATCGGCAAGAAAAACAACAAGCTTGTTGACGAAGCGAAAATCCACGGTGGACCATTCGCGGCTCCTCGAAAAGAAAAGGATCATTGGCTCTCAACGATCGGTTTCTCAAGGGCTACAAGAGGTCATCATTGAAATGGAGAAGATGGAAAAACCTTTGCGAACTTCTCCTTCCCTTCACTCTCAACTTGGCGTGAGCCCCCAGGTCCTGAAACTCGTGATGGCGATTTCTAGCCGTGCTGCATTCTTCCAATTCCAGGGTCTTGTTGGCGGCGCAAGGGATCGAGACACCAGTGTCATACGAGTGGTTGACCATGGAGATCTATGCACGCGCCTGGTCCAACGCGTCCAAGGCATTGTTACCTCCGGGCGGAGGTCCCTTCTCGCAGAATTTATGGTGCGCATCCATCAAGTTATGCTGGCCGAGGACATAGCAAACGTGAATGATGGCAGATTAAGGACAGACCCATTGGTCATCCAAAAAGTGCTGAAGAAAACGGGCTGGACAAGATCGGTGCTCAACTCCCATCTGACGATAGGGAGAAAATGGAAGCGTCTTTGTGGTGGCTACGAAGGTCTATTGTGCTTTATCTTTTTAGAGCCCAGCAACCCTTTCAATATCTCCTAGCCAATTTCTTGACTTAGACGACAATGACCTCCGCAAATTCCACCACCTTCTCGAGAATGATGAGTATATAGCGGCTGTATGCTCGGCCGGGAAAGCTTTCCAGAAGACTCTGAACAGCACGGTCGTCGATGTGGAGTTCATGTGGGAAAGCAGATAGTTGTCGTTGACAATCCTGAGAGACCTTGCCGAGCAGGAAGTACTCTCGCTGATCAAACCGTTTCC
>NW_027042558.1:0-12865 GCF_035927105.1 Exophiala bonariae | reverse complement strand
CGTATAGTCAGTCGTACAGGTCACGTGTAGAGGTAGTCCTTGGTGTAACCAGGGATCTCCATAGGTTTAACCCATTACAATTACTCTCCTCGAGAGTAACTAGAGTATTAGAGTACTAGAGTAAGTTACGTACTATAGCCTTATACGTCGGGAACTCCCGTTATATTATAGCCTCCTCGCCCGACCTACCTCTCCTAGCGGGTCGTTACATAAGTTGAGTGTTAACCCGTAATATATTCCTATTATTTCTAATTCTCCTTTACGCCTATCTTAAGGTCGGATTTTATCTCCTTCTTAAGAGTGAATACTAGTTAAACGATCTCTTTAAAGACGGTAAAATAAATAAGGCCGTTTAACTTTTAGAGTCTCTTATAAACGTAGTGGCCTAAGTAGTAGTACTTAATTAAGACCTGTTACGAACCAGGTCACTTGAAGGGTCGCCAAGGGAGTTAAGGCGACCGTCCGAAGGAAGGAAGTTAGCCGATGGAGAACGAGGCTATATTACGTAACTCGGTAAGGCTGGATCTCCTAGGATCTTAAGGACCTCGCGGATCTCGAGAGAGCTATAGAGAGCTATAAGATCCCGGCTAAGCCACTAGCACTATATATATACACGATTACTACTCTAGATAGGACTACTCGTAGTCAACTTTGCTAATAATCCTAGACCTACATTTAGAATAATCTAGAACTAAGTTCTCTTCGTTTATACTTTATGTCATGAACGTCGATTCAGACAACCCCCAAACCAAACAAACAAGCCAAGACCCGAGAACCTAGTTCGAGTAGAAGGCTTACCGCACGCTCACCGTATGAGAGGAGCTTCCCTCCTCTCTATGCTTTGAGTCTTAGTTAAGACACACGTTAAGGAACAATCTATAACCTATTGAACTACCCTAATCGTCGTACTCTACCTATCCATATAGGTCCGTTCCTAACACTTTATATCACTATCCCGTATCCACCTATTAAGGAAACCCCTTAGTTAGACACTATTCATAGTTCCGATTATAATAAGACCTTATAAACTTAGATAATAACGGCTATAAACGCTAGTTAATATTCTATTATCGAGAGCTATAACGCCCGTAGTTAAGATACTAAGATCTATTAGTAGTGTCGCGCGTAGTAAGTAAAGAGCCTTATAGTTATAAAATATACTTAAGACTTCGAAGTTTATAATAATAATTTATACTCTTTATCTTATTTCTAAAAGAATTTTACTCTCTTTACTTCTAGTTCTTATATTGTTTCTTACTATATAAGAGAAAGCGGTAAAGCCTTCTACCGAAATCTTAACTCTCTTAAAAAGTTAAACTTAATAGTAGAGGACGACGTTACGATAGTATTTATCGTATTATATACTAGCGTCTCGGTTTTGTATTTATTAATAGTAATTTAGATTGCTAAGACTAGAATTATCGGGCTACTTAACCCGAATAGTAAAAAACCCGATCGGGTAGCTAAAATCTCTTTTCACCCTATTGGATTAGAAATTCGGGTTACTCCTTCCTCTATAGTAGCCTAACCAAACCCGTTACGTAGCCTAACGCTATGATGGGTTAAACCCATGGAGGCCACTGGCTACACTAAGTACTGCCTCTACACGTGACCTGTACGACTAACTGTACGATGGAAGCGAAGGGTTACTCTAGTAACCTAAGCGATATCGATAAGTAGGAGTATTTACTCCTACTTTAGAGCTCGTACGAGGCTCTCTCTCTTTCTTTCTCTCTTTAGCTTAGAATCCTAGTTATATGGTAGCTATACGAATCGTATGATTTATAGCAAAACCCTTACAAACGCTTCGTATTATACTAAATATCTAAGTAGAAGAATATAGTTTTCTCTTACTCTATAAATAGTGTATACTTATACTATAATTAGTTCTATAGAGAATACTAATATTATTTTCCCGTTCGTCTTCCTTTACGTAGATTTCCTTTATTCGAGCCCAACTAGAGGACGTCTTCTAAGATTATACACCGGAAGGACTAAGGATATATATCTCGTCACACGACCACACAACCACACTACACAACCACACTACACAACCACCTAATCATAGATTTCGATTTCTAGGTAGCTAGGCCAAAATTTCAAACTCTTTACTCTAGGATTGCGCTGCTATTGCCATAGAGAAAAGCTCTACCGATTTCGTCTTTAGTGTCATAGTATCACGTTGTGCAGGTAAGCCACACGAGGACCATTTTCTAGAAAAAGCCGAGCTTGCGGAACACGATTCTACTTCCACACCGTTCATTGCAAGCTCAGCCTATGAAAGTATCACTCCGTTAGATCCTTTGCTTTGGTGTTGAAGCATGGGAAAGATGACGGAGTGGTGTTGGAGTAGGGGTTGGTCGACGTATTGTTGCTCGTGAAAGACGGGGGCCTTGCGGAAGTCTCGTTGGGACTGTTCGCCCTATAAATAAGATGGGCTTTTAGCTCTCACGTATCAATTTGTTTTCTGTACAAGAGAAGCATCTATAAGGGGAGACGTAAGTGGGTCGAAATATTGACACTTATCCATCAGATGAACGGCTCACGTGTTGATAAGATAGTCTGAGGCAATGGCCTTTGCAGAGTTGATATAGATACTGCCATTCTGATGTTGATTGCGACGTCTCTATAGAGACTATCGATAAGGTCTATCGAGTATTTGGCAATACCCTTCACGAAATAATGGGACTCAAAATTATAGGAGCTCAGGACTTGTATAAACGTACTCAGCCCCGCGTTGTCTGTTTCGGTCAAAAGTATCTTGAACACTTTGTTAATCACATAAATTTGTCCTGTCAGTGCAAGGAGTAACCTGTGCGAGAATTGACAGAGAAATCATTCAACGGGACAATGATTGAATTTGAGATACATATGTGTTGTGTGGCTGTGTGTTTGTAGGCTTGTGTGGCAGAGGCTGCCCTAGGTGAGCAACCTGTTTGTTCCTCAATTTGTCTTAGAACTCGCCTGGTTGGGATGCACAATCTTTGTACTGCAAACGAGCAGAGGCACACGCTCACTGTCATTACTGAATCCATGTTCCTCGCAAGGGAGGTATTTATGTCCATCAAACCTTTCCTGGCCACAACACCAGCTGCCTGTTATCCACCAAATCCAAGTTTCTCAAGTCGAGTTCGAGCCAACTGTGCAGCGACAAGCTGAGCATTTTCCAGCTTCCAGAAGTGTGTGTAGTCGCATCAAGTAAAGTTGGCAAAGGTGGTCAAGTAACTAGACGAAAAGCCTCCATGCTGCGTCAGCTGTCAATCCGAACAGCACCAATGAACTCGTAGCAAAAACTGCAAAGCGCGGAACTGGATAATTGACAGAGACGTGTATGAGGCTGTGAGCGAATCTTAGCCCTACATAAGCCCAGGCCAAAGAAACCGTCCGCTTGGACTTGACATCTAGGAGGGTCAACCCAAGCAACACTGCGTAGAACTGAGTAGGTTGTTCCATTAAGTTGTTATAGTTGTCAGCCGGCCATTGGACGAAAGCTGGCAACTTTTCTGCTTTCTGCTTCTTGACGGTTTCCGGGTCAAAGGTGACATTGTATTTTGCAAGCGCGGGAGTTCTGCGTTTGTATAGAAGGACTTCAATAGCAAAAGTCCAAGTATTGAGAGCCACAAGAGGTCCGAGGAGAGGTTTATTGGCAAGGAGCGCAGACATCGTAGGCGTTGAATAACAGGTTGGACACAGAAGGGTAGTTTAGTCGTTGTATCTTTGAGGCTGCAGAAGGGTATTGTATTTGTCGTGTCTCTGAGGCTACAGAAAAACAATGATCCTGAATAAATACAGTCTGAGGCATAAGCTCGGCGGTGATTAAAATTTTCCTGGCGGACTTTGCCGGCACGCCGGCAGGCTTCCCGGACTCAACTTCTAGTGTACGTGGTGGCTTATAAATCCACAGCGAACACCGAAAAAACACCTAAAATATTTATATTAATTTTCGAACTAACACAGTAATCGTGATCGTATATCGTATATCCAAGACTGCTCAAGATATCTAACGACTCTGGCTTTTGTTCCTAGGGTTCCTGTCGATTTCCTACCTCCTGTCCTTCATCGTGACAATGATGTATTCAGCACTCTGAGAAGCTTTTCGTAGCTAGAAGCAGCATTAGCCTTAGTGAGTACGTTGTGCTCGGCCCGAACACCTTATGCGTTAGTTGATACTTAAGCTCGTGGCCAAAGATAAACAGAAGTCTAGGAGTATAGGATGTAGAGGTTCTTTCGAGGCGTTCCGTACGTAGAGCAGCAAGCACTATAATTAATACTTACTTTTGCGCCCTATCCACATTCGACACTAAAGTAGGAGCGAGGTCTAATGTCTTTCGATCCTCCAAAAGATACAGTTTCTTTTAGCTAACTCGCAAGCTAAAATACAAGATAGTGTATAGCTATAAGGCGCTAATTTCAAATTACTCGAAGTGTAGACGTAAACGGTCTATTTCTATTGTCGCTATAGTTTCTTCGACGGCTTCCTATCCCTAGCCAAAAGGACCCGAACAATGGTATACCATTGTTGGTGGTGCCAAACTACAGCGAGTTAGCACGGGACGGGAACTAACTGAAGATGGCTAAAGTGGTATAGGATTGTGGTATAGGATTGTTTTCTCAGGTAGAGACTTCGCGGGGTGCAATCTTCATGATTATTACATCGTTCGAATGAGCTTGTCAAGGCTATGCGAATGCGACTATTTGCAAAGCTGTAGGTGCTGTGGTGGTGGAGTCCTGAAAGTAATGTGGTAAGGTAGGGTTATGCGAGCTTTGCGTTAGGGTAGCGTTTACTATACCGTAGTACGGCGGACCTTATTAACTCAGCCTCGTTACCTTAGTCTTATCTAGATATCCCCTAGTGATCCTACAATTTTCCTAACTATAGTCTTAACCAGCGCGATAGCTTGGGCGTCGTGCCTAAAAAAGTCCAACCCTACTGGGAATTGAACTGGCGACCTTGGTGAGGTATATATATTTGAGTTACTTAAATTTGGTCAATAATTACTCCTTCTTCCTAACTAACGAGGGGCGACCTATACTACTAGCTATAACTTTGTCCGACCTTTAGGTAGTATAGAATTGAGGGGCCTTACTAGGGTCACGAGACTAATCGCTATACTGTGCTCTTACCGACTAGCTTTCCGAATTAGAACCTAGGTAAAAGTAGTAGGGTCGTCGGGAGGCTAATAGATACTCTTTGGGAGCTGCCATTAGCTACCTTAAGACTTCGACTCGATAAGATAGTTGCGATAAGTAATTAGCGGGGGGCACACCCTCTATAGGCCCTATAATTTAAGACACCTTCTCGCGATGTAGGGCGTTAGTAGTCTCCCTATGAAGAGAGACGAAGTGTTATGATCGGAACTGCGAGCAGTGTCTGACCAAGGGGTTTCCTTGATAGGTGGATACGGGACGGTGATATGAAGTATGAACGAAGAGAACTTAGTTCTAGATTATCCTAAATGTAGGTATAGGATTGTTAACGAAGTTGACTACGAGTAGTCCTATCTAGTCTAAGGAGCGTGTATATATAATGCTAGTGTGTTTCGTCCATGTTCCCATGTTTCCTTGCTCCATGTTCCCATGTTTCCTTGCTCCAATGGTTCATGGATCCATTGGGCTCAATATTTCCTATTCGGGTCATTCTGGTCATGTGACCTAGCCTCGTGCAGCCCCGTCGGCAAACCTTCCTGGGACGTCCTCCCTGGAAGATTCCATGGGTGCCTGCATGACTTGGCCTATATCTTGACCCTCGTAACACTATCTCCCCCTCCAGTCGTTCGTCGCCCTCGACGTACTTAAGGTAAGCGCTCTCCTCTGGTTGTCCCCTCCTCCTCTGTTTCTTCCCCATGGCTCATCATGCATAGATTTCGTGTCTCCAAGACTTCCAAGCCAAAGACTCTAAAAGTCCCGAAAAACCCAAAACCTCTGCGCCCCCGAAGCGAAGCCGAACGTCTCCTCGAAGTTGCTGCGGCCATTGCTATTAAAGAAAACGAAGCCATGGTGTCGTGTACTAAGTGCATCAAGCACAATGTGACGTGTTATTATGATCGCGAATAGTCGGTCAAATGCGCCGACTGCCTGAAGCATCAAAGAACGTGTGATGGAACCTTCTCCCTAGAAGAGTTCCGTGAAATTGGTGAACAAAAGAAAAAGGCCGAAGATGAGTTATTCGCAAAACGCCAACTTATTGCCGAAGCTCGTCGAAAGTTGTTGGAGTTGGAGGACGAAGGGATTCAATCCGAATTGTGGTTGCGTTATTTGAAGGATGTCTTTAATCGGATAATCCAGAGAGAGATGGCGGCCCTTGGGGTATTTAACAACAAGCCCCCTTCTCAACAATTGGCCTTAGGCGACTAGTCCTTAAACTAGCACGCCCTACCTTCTTTGGATCAAATCGACTTCTCCTCCGTATTCTTTAGCGAGGATCCACAAGGGATCCTAGACTCCTTTTCTGATGGTGGTACTAGGCAATAAGTTTCGAGTTAAGGTTAGTTGCTAGTTCCTAGGTGTTTTCTTCCTCCGAATATCCTAACCATTTGATTAGGTATTCCGTCTAGTTGTTTTGTCGACGATACTAAAGAATCTTCTCCATATCGTAGTATAGTTCTTGGATATCTTCATCGATATGGACTGGTCTAGGTCGTGCATTGAGTGGTGCCTTTTCTAATAATGATTTATAAAAGACCGGATAGATGTTTATTCCTCCTAGTAAATGCAATTCATATGACACTAGTCCTAGTATTTTCTTGATTCGATAAGGTCCAATTTTCGTGTTGTCGAGTTTTTTGCTTGGTCTTTGTGTTTTGATATTTTTTGTGCTGACGTAGACCATCTCCCCCTCCTAGAAGTCTAGTCTCTTAGATCTTCTTCTGTTTGCTATTTTTGCTGTTGTTTTTGCTATTTTGTCCAATTTTGTTTTCAGTAGGAAATGTAGTTCGTTCAACTTGTCCACTATTATTTTTGCTTTTTCTACCTTAGGTTTCAATCCTAGGTTTTTCCTTAATAACTCTAGGTGCCTCCCGTAGTTCGCGAAGAAAGGTGATATTCCTATTATTGATTTGTTATTGTTAAAGGCGAATTGTGCCATTGGTAGTAGTTGTACCCAATTATTTTGCTCATAGTTGATGTAATATCGTAAGTATTATTCGATTGTTTGGTTCGTTCTTTTCGTCTAGCCATCTGTTTGTGAGTAGTATAATATTGACATTTTATGTTTAATTCTAAGTAGGTCTATTAATGATTGCTAGAATTGTGAATTGAATAATTTATCTCTATCGGTAACAATAACATCTGGTATCCCGTGTTGTGCGAATACCGTCCTTATTATGGCGTATGCTAGATCTTCTACGGTTGATAATTCTTTATATGGTAGAAGATAGACATATTTCGTTAGGGTGTCGTTGATCGTGAGGATGCTGTCATAAATTGTCCCCGTCATTAGTTCTTTCGATGGTGGTAGCTTCACAATGAAATCCATAGCTATCCTTGACCATACTTTTTCTGCGTTCTCTACTAATTATAATAGTCTATATAGTTTATGTCTTAAGTGTTTCGCTTTATGGCATGTGTCACATCCTTTGATGTATTGTTCTACATCCTTCCTTAGTCCTATCCAGGTGTAGTCTCGTATGATTAGTTCAATGGTTTTGTCGATACCTAGGTGTCCTACTGTCTTTTCATCATATCTTAAGCTGATAATTTCTTGTTTCTCTGTTTCCGAGGGTTCTTGCTCCATAATCGCAAGTGTTTCTATTTCCGGTTTGTTGTATGTTAAATATTTTCCCTCTTTCCTTAGTAGCGTGGCTAGTTCTAGTTCCAGTCCCTACATGTAGTCTACTCTTCTGCTTAGAGCATCGGCTATAATGTTCTCTGTTCCTCGTACATATGTGATCTTAAAATCGTATAAGGAAAGTTCTATAGCCTATCTGACTTATCTCCTATTCAGTGTTTAAGTTGTAGTCCATCGCGTGAGGTTCTTATAGTCTAAATATACCTATACCGGATACTTAGCTCCTTCTAGATATACTCGCCATTGTTTCAAGCATTCCACAACGGCTAGTAGTTCTTTGTCATGAACATCGTAGTTGGCTTCAGGTCCAGTCAGTTTTCTTGAATAATATACCACAGGATGGAGTTTCCCATCGTCGTCTTTCTACTTCAGGCATCCACCAATCGCTTTGTCCGAAGCGTCTATTTCCATAGTGGCTTCCTTTTCCGGGTTAAATATGCGTAGTATCGGAGTAGATTTCATCCGCTTCTTTAGCTCCTTAAAGGCTTCCTTGCATTCCTTGTCGAAATTGAAGATTACTTCTTTCTTCGTAAGTTCCGTCATTAGCTTAGCAATTTTCGAGAAGTTCGCAATAAACTTTCTATAGTAATTGATTAACCCTAAGAAGGATTGTACTTCTTTAACGGTTATTAGTTCTAGCCATTCTTCGATAGCTTGGACCTTCTTTGGGTCCGGTACGAGTCCTTCCGAAGAAACAATATAGCCTAGGAAGCTAATCTTGTTTTTATAGAATTCGCATTTAGATAGTTTAAGTGGGATTTTGTGCTCCTTCAGCTTATCCAATACTTTCTTCACGTGCTGCACGTATTCTTCGTATGACTTCGAGAATATCAAGATGTCGTCGAGGTATGCAATGACGAAGTCATCTAGATATTCCTTCAGAGCGTTGTTAATATATTCTTGGAACGAAGATGGTGTATTCGTAAGTCCAAAGGGTATGACCAGGAATTCGTAGACCCCCCATCTTATACGGAAAGCTATTTTCCATTCCTCGCCTTTAGCGATTCGTAGTAAATAGTAGGCGTCCCTAGCATCCAATGCGATAAACCATACAGCGCCCTATAGGCGATCCTATAGTTCATCCTAACGCGGGATTAGATATTGGTCTTTGATAGTTTTGTCGTTGAGTGGTCTATAGTCAATACATAGTCGTAGCGTTCCATCCTTCTTCGGTGCGAAGAGTACACCGTAAGATATAGATTCATATGTTCCTACCCTTAGTTTGCTTCGTCGTATAAAGCCTTTCTATTCGAGTTTCTCAATATATCCTTTGAGAAAGCTTCCTTCTTTAGGAGATAGCGACTTAAGCCAGCCCTTATGCTTAAGTACCGTTCCTTCTTTGATCGGGATCCGGTGATCCCATGGCTAGTGTTCTGGCAAGGCGTCCTTACCTTCCTTTTCGGTGAATAGCTCGGTATAATTTTTATATTCTAAAGGTAGTTCTTCAATATTGGTTTGCGCCAATACCCTATTCTTCAGTCGCACCTATATCGCCCTTACGGAGGGGACCTTTGGAAGTGATCGGCTTCCCTTTTTCTTTCCGTGGCTGCAACGCGGAAATTCGAGCATTCCTGTTACCCAGTTAATGTGCGGGTTGTGTTCTCTCAGCCATCTCATTTCAAGTATTATGTCATACTTAGTCTGAGTTATGTCCAGGTTTATTCCTTCTTTATATTCCTAGATTCGTAGTTCGACTTATCTTAATTCTTTTCGTACCCAGCCGTCCTCATATTCTGTTGGCGACCCGTCTACTATATTGAGTCGGTATGGGTTTTCTTTTATGGCTTGATGCTTCTTTAGTCGTTCTGCTAGATTTGTAGATGCGTAGTTGCTATTGGCTCCAGAGTCTATCATGATTCGAATCGGCAGCCTCTCCAGATATGCCGTGAAGATTATGTTCTTTGGTTTGTCTCCTTCCGCCATACTTAGCTCCCAAGGCTCGAATACTGTTGAATAGTACCGCCTTAGTTTACTATTCTACTGTCGTTTTTTGAGTGTATGTGTCGTCCGTATGCGAATTTGCAAGCTCTATCCAGACATAGTTTGAACATACCGTATCGTCCTCTCGCGATTGGCTTGTCTAGTTCGTCAGGACTAACGTTCCAAACGTGTTAATATTCCTTGAAGAAGCTTGGACAGGATTCGTAAGCACAAGTAAAATGCTTATACATGTGTGTTGGCTTCGCCCGACTATTCTTATCGGGGACATTCCCATTCCTCTGGACTAGTTTGGGACCGAGGTCCTTCATAGTCGGGTTGTCGATGTCCCATAGCTATATCATTTCCTCTTTCGTGACCCGTAAGTCGATTACCTTATTGGTCGTTCCCTCTGGGTGAGCGTAGATTGTAGGGGCGGCCCTACAATCGTGATTCATGTAGAACGGGATCCTTATTGAGTTAAGCATTTGCTGAGGTTCAATACTTGGGTCGAATAGGATATGGGTGTGCCATCCTACTCCCTCGGGGCAGCCTTCACATCCATTATATCTCCAATAATTTGTGACGATCTTAATCCAATTCCTAGTGGTCTTAACTATATACAGCTTGGATTCTTCGCACGAATCGACCGAGTCGTTGTCCTCGGTCCCATCGTCGTCGACCTCCTCGATATCTTCCCATTCTTCTTCACTATCTTCGTCGAGTGATATTAATTTGGCTTGTAACCCTCCGATTGTTTGTACCAAGGGGTTATATTGGACCATGACCCCTCCAACTGTATCGTAGGAATGGTAGACTGAGACATCTTTGCAGTTAATATTATAGTATCCTTTGATACTAACTAGTCGTTGGGTTTTCTGTGGTGGTCCGGTTAGGTGGAATATTAGTACTTCTTTTCCGTCTCTTAAACTTACCTAATAGCGGATTGTATTGAATATTATAAGGTGGTTTCTAGACACCACGACCTCATACTTTTCATCCTCCTTTTCGCTATCCGAGTTTATTATACTTTAGTTATTCAGCCACCAGCGGTCGTCCTTCTCTTTCCTCCTTTCTTCCCACTTATTTACTACTTCTTAGAAGGCGACAGTAAGATCTATAGTCTCCTCTATAGTTTCTGGGAAGATGAAAGGGTAGGCGTATTTTCCAACGATATCGTGCGTGTGTGTTCCTTCGACTTCACATAGCACACTCCTATACCGGTGAACCAAGGTCCTCACCCAATCGTCTTGTGGTTTCCCCTTTGGGTTATACCATACGATATTCCGGGAATCCTTGATCCAGTACCTTGTGCGGAGTATAGCGATATATGGGCCGATATATAATATTTCGTCCGCGGGTTCTTCTTCTATCATCGATAGGTCGTAATAAGTGTGAGGGTTAGGTTTTCCTCTGAAGGTAACCTTATATGCCCCTCCACTCATTATATCGTGGGTGTGCTCATTTTCTTTGTCCGAACACTACTAGTCTAGGCATTTTCGTACCGTGACTATCATGCCTTGTTTTAGTGGTGAGGATATTGGGCTGTACACAATCTCTTCGCCACGCAACCTCCATTGGTGCGTTCGGAGTTGTTTCCAGTTTTCTCCTTCATCCCATATTGTCGTTGTTTGTACCACTTGGCCATTGGCAGTCTTTTGGCGGAACTCTACTTTGGTTGGTTCGCCCGTCGCGGTGGTATGTGAGTGTATATCTCCTTTTAGCGGGTATACCTTATCCTCGCACTTAAGCATTTTGACCTTAACCTAGTTGGTTGGTTTGGCCTCTAGGTCATGGACTACTCTTGCACCCATTTGTTTCTATCTATTCGTCCAGAAGGTGATCGATATGTCTATTTCTTCTACAATTTGTTTTTCTTCTTGCAGGTCCGTTGACATTACGGCCAGAGTTTCCTAGTCTCCGTCTTCTTCGTAGTAGTCGCGAGGCTCTAGGCTCGTACCTTTATAGCGTAGCCGTATGCTTCCTCCATTCTAGTGTGGATACTAGTCGTTTTCGGTCTTTAAAGCCAAATGGATTTCGCAGTCGTCCTCGTAATAGAAGTGCCATGATGTGTTGGCGTGGTTTGTCGCGCTAATGCGTGCGTTGTTTCGAGCTTCTTGAGCTCTATCCTCTTGTAGTAGCTCGTCGAACTTCTTAAGGTGTTTCTTTGCCTTATTCCTAGGGACTTTGATAAGCTTCTTACTCCACCATATACCGTCTCTAAGGTATTCGTCTTCTAACTCGCCTAACCCTACTAGGTTATCCGTAATATAGCGGTCCTTTCGTGCTTCTTTACCCTATCCTTCGGCAGGCGTTCGGGTCTTTCCAA
This sequence comes from Exophiala bonariae, assembly GCF_035927105.1. Taxonomy (NCBI): domain Eukaryota; kingdom Fungi; phylum Ascomycota; class Eurotiomycetes; order Chaetothyriales; family Herpotrichiellaceae; genus Exophiala; species Exophiala bonariae. The sequence continues at coordinate 833 of NW_027042558.1, read as the reverse complement.
CAGTATCGGCCTTTTTTCCTACTAGGCCGGTCTTATCGTCGCTCTCCATTTCCATCATATGCAATTCTTAAGCGCTATTTCGGCAGTCGCGTGCACGATGTCCGGGCTTTCCACATGTATAGCACAGGTTATCTTTCTTTCTTCGTTCCTTTTCTTTAGAGAAGAATCCTTTCTTTTGGAAGCGCTTCTTGCCCTTGAAGGCTAGCCTTTCTTCCATTAGATCGAGGTCCATTAGATCACTATAGCTTTATCGGTTAGAGCTCTTTTTAAAGTAGCTTCCGGTGATTCGTCCTCGTAGGCCTCCTCTTTCCAATCTTCTCTCAAACAGCTAGTTATCCTATTCGATCGCAGTGTCTACTAGGGCTTTATAGGCCCTAGGACGTTCCTTGCCCATTTTGTCCTTAATATCGCTCTTGAGTCCTATATAGAAGGATATTGTAAAGGCGTCATCGTTCTAGTCCAGCTTACTAGCAAGGCGTTTGAAGAGTGCATAGTATTGTGTGACTAAACCGGTTTATCGGAGTTGGTAAATCCTCTACGCAGCGGTTTGTTCTTCTCCTACAGTTCCGAAGATTTATTTAATCTTTTCTTCGAAGACGTTGAAGCTAGCGAATATCTCGTTAGTTTCCTCATCCTTTTAGTCACTAGGTGAGGTCAAGTAATCCACTATAATAGGTTCAAACCAATGAAACGCTGACCCCTTTAGGTGTAGTGCTGCATAGAGAACCCTTTCTTGGTTGGTAGCATACTTGGTGCGTTGTAGGATAAATAGTGCCTTAAGTTGGGTCAAGAACATGCCCAACTTAGCCCTATCCCCATAATAGTATTCGATC
>NW_027042557.1:0-12943 GCF_035927105.1 Exophiala bonariae | reverse complement strand
GAGCAGAGCAGAGCAGAGCAGAGCAGAGCAGAGCAGAGCAGAGCAGAGCAGAGCAGAGCAGAGCAGAATGTCCATCCATATCCATATCCGTGGGATGTGATGTAATGTGATGTGGCGAGGTGGTAAAACGCACCGCACCGTGCGCGCGGGTTTCGCTCCGGGATTGGCTGGCTGACTTGTTCGCTGACTTATGGTATGTTGTCGACGGGCAGAAGGTGGAGGTGTTCATATTCATATTCATTTTCATTCAAGCACAATCAATGGGTGATGGACTACTTGTCTCCAGCTACCTATGTAACGCCAAAATGGTCGACAACTTATGTACCTACCTAGACTGCATCCGGCTGAAGGACCCAGGCTGGCTGGCTGGCGATGCATGCGATTTGATCATGAACCGAAGATACAAATGCAACTAACTCCAGAAACGCCTGGCTGGACGACAATGACGACGACGGAAGAATAAAGAAATTCGTTTGCAAGGAAATACTCTCAACCCGGAGATTCAATTATCACTGGCGTCACCCTTAGCGATAATGGACCGGTTCGGTGGCCAAGTTGACAAGGTGTTGTGGCTGGCGGACGACCAACTCGGATTTGGACGTGACGGCGATTTCTGCTGGGACGGTGCTGTGGATGGGATATCTAGCTCTTCGCTCGAGTTCATCCAGAGGAATTTGTGAGCGGATGTACTTGGTACGCCCGTCTTCATTGCCCTTCCAGTCCCAGCTCTCGAAACGGCCTTGGGTGAGAGCACTCCACACGAATCGACGCTGGCGTTGGGTGTGTAGGACATCTTGGGTGATGGCGTTGAAGTCCCATTTCCTGGACGCCTCTGCCTCGAAGGCTTGAAAGACTGCCCTGGTCTCTGGATCCAGGCTTGTAGCTAGGTTTTCCAGCTCCTTGGGGTCCTTTCGTAGGTTGAACAGCTGTGGTGGATCGACTGGACAGGTGATGTATTTCCAGTCCCCACGCCTGATCATCATCAACGGTGCTGCCGTGCCCTCACCCATGTATTCTGCAAAGACGGTGTCGTGACCACCAATGCCATACAGATGAGGGATCAGCGATACGCCATCCATGGGTAGACCAGGAACCAGCTTGGCGCCGATGAGATCCACCAGAGTGGGCATCAAATCTAGGGTCGAGACATTCTGAGAGACGCGATGAGGGTTGAATTGCTTAGGGTGGCTGATGAGCATAGGTACTCGCACGGAGTTCTCAAAGTAGGACATCTTGTACCACAGATTGCGCTCGCCTAGCATATCACCGTGGTCACCAGAAAACATGACAATGGTGTTTTCGTCCATGCCACACTTCTTCAAAACCTCGAGCAATTGACCAATATTGTCATCGATGTAGCTGACGGCACCATAATAGGCGCGTCTGGCACGCTTGATTTGCTCATCGGTGAAGTTGTAACCTTTGAGATCACAAACATGCATCAGACGCTTGCTGTGAGGGTCTTGGTCCTCTTCGTTGATTCTAACGTCTGGAAGATCAATGTCAACGCCTTCGTAGAGATCCCAATATTTGTCCTCGATCGCATATGGGTCATGAGGGTGGGTGAATGAGACCGTGAGAGCAAATGGCCGCTTTCCGGGGGCCGCTCTAGCATAGTCATAGAGGTACTGTTTGGACTTATAAAGAACTTCTTCATCATAGTCTAATTGGTTGGTCCGCACACATGGTCCTGCTTGCAGGATGGAACTACTATTGTGGTACCACTCCAATCTCCGATCTGGTTCATCCCAATTCACCGCCCAGCCATAGTCTCCCGGGTAGATATCAGCAGTCAAGCGATTCTCATAACCATGAAGCTGGTCTCCAATGAAGTGCATCTTCCCTGCCAGGGTGGTCTCATAGCCAGCCGCACGAAGGTAGTGGGCATAAGTTGGAGTGTCAGAACCAATTGAAGAAGCGTTGTCATACGACTTGATCTTCGACGGCAGTTGACCACTCATAAGACACATGCGCGATGGGGCACACAATGGTGAGTTGCAGTAGGCAGAGTCGAAAACAACTGATCGTTCTGCCAATTTGTCAAGATTGGGAGTCTTGATCTGGGATTTTGGATTGTGCATCTTCAACAAAGGAGCAGCCAGTTGATCCGCCATGATGAATAGAATGTTTGGCTGCTGAACAAACAGCGGGGTAGAATAACCATCTTGTTGACCATTGAAACCATTGGGCGGTGAAGTGGGAGGAGAAGCAGGAAGAGGGTCGTAAGAACCCATGTTTACTGGTAAACGAATTCAAGGATAATAGTATCTGTGTAGAGACCTGTAACTTGCTAGCTTGTGCTTCAGAAAGTTCTGAGAATAGGAAATTAAAGAAAAACAAAGAGGAAGAGGAATTAAATAAGTCAGAATGGGAAAGAGGGGGGTGGCTCTGAAAGTCCTGACCGAAGGCCTACCCGCTTTGGAAATTGACAAGTCGTGATGACCAGAGTCACAGTGACACGGAGTCTGCTGCCTGAAAGTAACCGTAGAACGGCTTGAATTATCTGCACGAGATCAAATTGTTACTGATATTGGTTTGGCGTATGTGGGGCAACGATAAGTTCAAGTTGGTGAAGACGAGGAGGAGGAAATGAGGACTTGTGAGTTGGGTTTGTTGCAGCAGCTGCCGGCAGAATCCTCCAACAATTTGGGAGGACGGGGGTAGGCAAATGGCGAGAAACTCTGGAATTCCATATTCGATTCACGGATTGTGGAAAGAATGAAAAGCAGAAAAGCGGACTCATGGGAAAGCATGGATAATAATTACGTCTGATGGCTTCCATGATGGCATTGCATCAATTTGGACCGATGTATCGTGCTTGGTCGTTGGACAACAATGGCAACATCTCATGGAGCAAGCACGCCATTCATTGCCACAACCGCAGGCGGTGAAGAAAATAAAATTGGGCCCCTCGGCCTCGCAGACTCCGGAGTTCTGGTGCCTGCAGCTCCGGATTGCGCTTACTTAGTGCGGTTGAATGCCCCTCGGCCCCCGGAAAGCAGGGTCCAGGTATGAGCCTCTAGGCTTCCGATCCTTCCAATCAATCATCAACACTAAACCTCGTACCCTTACCTGACTGCTTGTTTAGCTTGAATTCATCTTGCCTTCTCCATTATCAAATTCCGTCATAGCCACATACTTCTGGAGTTAAAACGCACCCCAGACATATCTCGGATGGAGACTGGGCAAGGCTCTGTTATCCGAGCCTTGCATTCTCTCCTGTTGGAATCTGTCCAGGTGCTAAAGTTCACGCCCCGTTCTTTAAACAGTTGTTTTGCCTCAGATAGAATTTCTGCTTAAATGGCATCGTCCAAACACGGCTTCCTTAGGTACTCTCCAGGCATTTTAGATAGGCTCTTTTCACAAGGACAATTTTACATACCTGCCTCCTCTATCTACTATGGCCTGCTTAATATACGAGCTTAGAACCTCAGATTGCTAGAAGCTAAGAGCCGTTGAACATGGTCCTTGCCGAGTCGAGAAAACATTTCGCCTTGACCAGCAGATTCTTCCTGTGCCCGTACATCTTACAAGTGTTGTTTTTGTTCGCTTTCACGGATCGGACTTGATTGTACGACCAGGTTTGTTAAATCAGCCGCCACCGCCTCACAGCCTGACGACGAATGATATCAATACGTATCCAGTTTCTTAACGACAGTTTAGTCTTACACTGTTGCCATTCGTTTTATATGTCCCGCAAGACGAGTGATTCCGCCATGTTCAAATGGCTCAACCCCGAGAACAGGACATTCCTCCAAAGAAACCAGGCTGAGGTCGGATTATTCTCTGTTCGCAGTGTTCTTGTACTCAATTTATTCAAACACAGTCAGCTCTTTGAACCTCGAGAAATTATCATCATTCTTCATGTATACCTGTTACGATGAGAGACTGTGCTACTACATTCTAGCGCCAGCTCGTAGGGAGGGAGAGAGAGAGAAGGGGTGAGGACGAGGTGGGGTAGACATTAGTATTTTATCTTCAAAATGACTCACGATTCACGTGGCTCACAAGTACCTGTCCGTGGGAGACACTTTCACAAAGTCAGATTTAGGAGCTTGCAAGACGTAAAAGTCTTTGATGGGTTCAAAAATAATGGTTCAAGTTCGAGGTCGAGGTTGGCAAGGCTACCAGAAGGCCGAGGCTGAGAGCTCTGCTTTCCAAGCTCGCCCATTTGGGCAATCCAACCTTCCAGATTTCTGCAGTGTAGATTCAATTGCGCACGCATAAACACCCTGTAAAAGGTCAGGGCTCACTCGTTTGATCAAATCCACTCGTTACTAATTCCTAAATGGTTTCCTCTTTCTTTTCCTTCAACTCCCAAAGCTTATCCCGTCCAGGTTTCAACCCTTAGCCGCCCTCTATTCCAGTTGCGCACAACCCCAAATCACAATGGCCGACAACGAAGATCTCACTCAAGTCGGCGATTCGGCCGAAGCTGATGTTGATATGGGAGGCGAAGAAGAAACAGCCGAAGCGCTTGAAGATGATGATGCAGAAGATGCCGCCGACAACAATGACGCACCCGTGCGCAATCCACAAACCATTTTCCTTGAATACTTAAAGTCTCCTATCGTGAGACTAGCCGTTGGCTCCAATGGAGAAGAAACCACGTTGACTGCTCACAAAGCCATCATCGAGCAGTCACCATGGATCAAAGAACGAGTCGCAACACAAGATGAAGACGATATCGTGGTGGAGATGCACGACGAGTCATTGGATGCGGTGGGTTGCTTCCTGCAGTATCAATACACAGGGGAATACTTTCCCAGACGGCTGGCAAACATTCCTGATGGCTTGGAGCCCGACCCTTCGATCCCCACTGTCGACGACACCGGCGATCAACTCCTGAAACACGCACGAGTCTACACACTCGCTGAAAAGCTCGGCTTGCCTGATCTCAAGACTCTGGCTCACTCAAAGATTCATCGCATCAACTCCACCGCGGTGGGCGAGATCGCATATGCTCGCTTTGTCTACGCCAACACTCCTACCGACGATTACATTATACGGAAGCCCGTTGCCGCATTCTGGGCCACTCGTTCTCACGTATTGCGACACGAAGCCGAAGCCGAGTTCAAGGCCATGTGTCTCGAGTTCCCTCAGTTTGGTTTCGACGTTCTCAGCTTGGTTCTGGATCAGAGAGAAAAGCGAGCGCGCGAGCGCGAAGAGGACAGCACTCCTGGTGGTAAAGGAAGAAAGCGCATGCGACCAAGTATCAACATCTAGGGTATGCAGGCGCAATCGGAGGCTTGTAATATGGTATCTTTAAAATTCAGCACTGTACTATTGAAACAATTGTGGGTGGGTAAAATGGACGGATGGATTGTTTTGCCATCGGGATTCTTGTGTCGGCCATGAAGTTAATGGCGTGGAAATGGGTTAAAAACGGACATATACTACTCTCAACAACTTTCCAAGTTTCTTCAACCTTTACACCCATGGAAATCTGCATGGGATGGGTATGTAAATGATATGAGTAGCCTACGCTAGGGAGTCTATGGTGGGTGTTCACCATAGTTATACTTCTTTGACATGAAAAACATGACTCTATTTTGGCTCTTATTTATCCAGCAAGTGACTAATGGTATCCTGCATTGTCAACTACTCCGTACTGGCCATGTCCGTACCTGCAGTATCCGTAGTTCGCAATTGGGTGCAGATGCGCTTTTCGAGAGCGCCATGTAGGGTGGCAAAACCAATATCCGGGGACCCAAGGATGATTCGGGCGCGCAGACACACGGGCGAAAGCGTCCACACGGCCGAGGGGCGACGGTGAGAGCTTCGCCTGGCCTCGGCCCAGGCATGATTGGGCGCTAACCTTTCGGCGAAAACCCACCCAGGAGCCTGAAGTCTGAGGTATCCGCTGCTCGTGCCATCCCCTCAGTCCACCACTCATTGCAAGCTCAATTGCGTTGTGGTGGTCTGCCCGCAAGCCTGCAAAAATGGGGAAATCTTGAGCCTTGGGCCTTTCAGCCTTGAAGCTGTCTCTCTTCTCCAAGTCCCCGCAAGCTGCTTGGCCTCGTCCTCATTCTTCTTGATCACTACTCCTAACCCGTCCATGGAGACGAATTCCATCTCAGGCTTCTCACCGAAAGTACTGCGGCTTAGTCCTGTACCTCCTCATCTAATTTGCGGATAACGAGCAGCTTTGATCGCATGGCACCCACCACTGCTCCTACCTCCATCCTTGGTTCTTAAGAATCTTCGTTAAATTCGAAACTCAGCGGCCAATGTCAGATCACCAAGATGAGCCTGACCTCCCAGGCGGTGGTTCGGCGAGGAATACTGACAGTCGGAACTCAATGTCAGTTGACGCCTCCTCTCCCACCAGTTCGCGCAAACCTGGTCAGGCCTCACCCACCGACCAGCCAAAGAAGAAGCGCAAAGTCAATCATGGTTCGCCTACACCCCACTCCCTTCCCTTCGGTCGCAGGTTCGACTAACCCTCGAGTATAGCATGTGTTTATTGTCGCCGTTCGGTGAGCATTCCAGCAGACCTAGAAATAGGAGCACCGAGATTCAGGTGCATCGCTGTGGATATGATGGGCTAACGGACAGCTTTGGGGACGCACAGCATATGACCTGCGATTCTGTACGACTTCCCTCTCCTCCCATAACGAGCGCATTTGCCTGTTGAAGATTGCCGGACTAACTCATCCCTCTTTGGGGCCATGTCTCAGGATCGTCCTTGCAAGCGCTGCATCAAGAGAAACATTGGACATTTGTGTCATGATGAGCCAAGAGAAGGCCACGGATATCACAAGAAATCCAAAGCCGATTCTGATGCCACGGGCCCCGATGCCGACGATACCTCTCCCAGCAAAGATGAATACGCCACTGCAACACCAACTCTAGGACCATCTGCTCTGATGGATGAGGCTGGCCATAGTTTGATGCAAGATGACAACATGGCCATGAGACAGACTGCTGATGCTACCATGCCCTCCTCAAATCCTAGCATCCCTGCACAAGCTGGAGGTACTATCAATAATGGCACGACTCAAGCCCGTGGGTCTCGCTCGTAAATCGTGATTGATGCTCGCAAACTGATGCTCCCAGATTTCGGCTACAACGATCCGTGGCTCGGCGTTCAAAATCGCTTTCACGACATGCACGCCTTTCATCCTCAATTCATGTTCAACGCGAATGAAGTCACGGACGAGTTCAACTTGCTCAACGACTTCCTCAGCACTAGTTTGTTTGAAGAGACAGGCATGCATTCTACCGACGAGTTCGGTGGTCATTATGACCCGTCCTTCATGAATTCGATGGCTGAAGCTGTCTTTCCGCCATCTGGCGCCGAACAATTATCTGCTCAGCAACAGCAACAGCCGCCCCAGCCGCCTAATTTCAACAACAACCAGAATCTTGCCACACAAGGCGCTTTGATCTCGAGACCCTCGAGTGTGAAGCCCATCTCAGACAAGGCAAGAGAGAAATACTACATGATGGCGGCAGACCCAAGTGGGACAGAGTCGCCCGAAGAGCGTATGAATAAGCTTCTCAAGGCTAAATACGACGCCGGGATGCTAAGACCATTTAATTATGTGAATGGCTATGCTAGGCTCAACAAATACATGGAGAAGAACATGAAACATTCGTCTCGACATAAGATTTTGATGCAATTGGACCAATTCCGACCCAAGTTCCGCGAGCGCATGCAAAGCTTGACAGATATTGAGTTGGTCTTGGTCGAGATGTGGTTCGAAAGGAGTCTCATGGAGTATGATAGAATCTTTGCAAGTATGGCGATCCCTGCCTGTTGTTGGAGGAGGACTGGCGAGATTTTCCGGGGTAACAAGGAAATGGCTGAGTTGATTCACGCACCTATAGAATCACTCCGTGATGTGAGTATTTTGGCGGCCTTGGAGTTACTCTCGACTAACGAATATGATAACAGGGCAAGCTGGCCATACATGAAATCATCGTGGAAGACCAATTGGTCAGCTATTGGGAGAAATTCTGTGCCATTTGTTTCGACCAGCAGCAGAAGGCGATGCTCACAAGCTGCACCCTTCGTTGCCCGGTAGCGGGATCTGAAATTGCCGAAATACCTTGTTGCTTCTCTTTTACGATTCGCAGAGACAATCACAACATGTGAGTTGCTGTTTTCCTTCCTAGCTCTGCTCGAGTGTACATCACTAATTCGCCCTAGACCCTCATTGATTGTGGGCAATTTCTTACCCATCAATCCCGCAAAAACATAATCTCATCTGGAGTTTTTGTGCATGGCGAAAACAACATATGTTAGGATGGAAAATGAGAACTTGTATATTGTTGCTTCATTCGCTGTTATTCGATTCTTCGTTGTCTCGAGTGCTCTTTCCTTAATTGTCCTCCACCGTCACGTGCCATCTTGAACACCTGACATGAACTCACACACTCTCTTCAAATCAAGTTGATGGCAGGCTTTCGGTCCGACTGCAACATTTCCATCTCTCGTTCGAGTATCTTCGATCATGCCATCGACCAAATCTACGAGAAAAGCTCAATCGGTGCTTGGTATGTGCGAACTGGCCTCCACCCACTGAACACAGCTGATAACCCCAGACTTTGCAAAGCACCTACAGGACTACCTTGACAAGCATCACTCATCGTCCACTCAGCCTTTCCCCGATATCTCGATCTACATTGAAGTACTCCCACTTTCTCAACAAGACATCTCACCACCTCAATGCGTGGAGTTCGATCGAGTTGGAGTTGCCATTTGGAATCGGTGCCGTACTCTACGTGAGAGCGGTCAAGACCTATTCAACCTGACAGACCTAGCCAAAGGTATTTCGATTCTTGACTCAATACATATGTTCTAAAGTCGAGATAGTACGTGCTTTTGCATACCTTGTCCTCGACACAGCTGCCGGTTCATATCGCAAAGATGCAGTAAACCAGAGAACCTTCAACAGTGGGCTCAAAGCTGTGAAGGATTGCCTGCTTGTTGACACTGGCGGCGCCCTTACTGTCATCGGCACCAAAATAGTCGAGCAGTTGGCGTCTAGGCTGGAAGGTGTATCACCGGAACTTCGAACACAATACCTACTGCTGCGCATCCTCTTGGTAAGAGCACACTTGAGCAGTCTGTGAAATACCCTAACTTGTATAGGCTTGGAAACAAGATCGTCTCGAGCTTGCGGAGCATTTCGGTCATCAGCTTGAAGGAGTTCAATCTACCCTTACCGCTAGCGACCGCCAACAATTTGGAGACCTCTGTTACGAAATCGGGAACGATCAGATGAAGCGGGATCACATGATTCTCGCGAGAAAGTGGCTACGGAGAGGCCTCTACGTTTGTACTGATCAAGGGCTTGAACCCGGGGACGTGGACATAAGCGAGCTACGGCTCAATCTGATGCATTCGCACGGTGAGTGGTCTTTTGTCGAACACGGTTCGAGAGAACAACAATCTTATACTCGTGTCAGTCAGAGCTCTTTTTGTAGATCATGGGCGTGATCATGAGATAGAAGATGAAGGTGTAATTGCTCTCCAGTCGCTACGTTCGGTGAGGTCCGATCCCAGTCCATCTAATATTGATCTGACGGCCTTAGAACTTCGACAAATTCCCTGTCAAAGTTCTCCAGCTCGAAGTGTACGCGCAGAATTCGAAACTCGGTCAAGACGCATACTATTCGGTGCTCTTAGACGTGATAGGTTGTGCGCATCTAATCCCAACAAACCACAGATTGATTCTGCATCACATCCATCTTTTGAAGCTTACAAGTCCCAGCTTTGCCTCCCAAGCGTTGCGGACATATATCGTCCAGCGGTTAGTGCTTCATGACGATGTGGCCTGGGTCGAAGCCGGGCTGCTCACTCTCTTATGGATGTTGGTTACGAGCGCTGCAGATTCGACATCAGTTCAAAATGAACTCGAGTTGGCTCTGAATGATACGTACGAGGTTTGGAGCAATGCACTTAGCCCAGAAGCAACTCATGGTGCCTTCATTCTCCTTTGGAAACGCATCGGAGATAGTTTCAAAACAGAACATCACAGAGACACTGTCCAATGGTGTTGCATCGCGCTGCACAAGCTGTTCTCAAATGCTGGAGACGAGAATATTGGGAAAATCGAACGAATGATGATCAAATGCTATCTAGAGCTATCTCAATTCAACGCGGCACTGGGTGTATTTGAAGATATGCCAGCAACCCGGAAAAGTCACCCGTTGAGTCGAGTTCTCTGCTACAGCCTCGCGCTCCGACGTCACGATAGCAGTCTTAGTACGCACATCCCCGTCGCCAACATTGCATCTTGCTAACCAATTAGTACAATCTGCTCTCAATGCATTGGCTTTGGCTCACAGCGATCAAAATCGCACATTGTTTGCTGCAGTTTCTGAAACCATGAAATATGGGACAAAGCGGCAAGGAGCCCAGCTGTTACAGCGAATCCTCGACAAGTACCACAATACCCCATCACCTGAAATCGATAAGCCGTTACTGCTTAGATGTACTGCTCGCCTCTTGATCTTGGCCCTCACAGAAGAAGACTACGACTTAGAAGAGCTCCTTTCAAGGCTATGTGCAATACTGAAGACAGTAGCGGCCCTCACCTACAACGAATCATCCCGAGAGTTATCATCAACTGCCTTGTCGCTCAGTGATTGCAAATGGTTCAAAGTGACAGTTTTCAGAACGGCTGTGCAAAATATCGACACGTGGCCTGACAAGTATATCATAGATCTATTGCATTATTCTTGCCAGGTACCATTCGAACAGTTACCATCTTGCTCAATGCTAATACGTACCAGATACGATATCCGGATGAAATCTCCCTAGAGGATAAAGTCGACAGAAAGATCTACGAGATTGATGCTTCATGTGTTCAAGCCATGTTATATCTGAGGGCGGCAAGAGCATGCTGCTCATCGACAACTATCTCTGATATGCCTAAGTCGTCCTATTCCAGTGAGACACCACCAATCACAGAGGAATTACGATCTACACTGTACCGGAATCTGGTGGACAAGTATTCGTGTTCTCAGAGTCTACTTGATGGTTTGGTCGAAGGCATGGTGGACAGAGATCTCTTGAAGCATACAAAGGCGAAGCTCGTCAATCTTCTCCCATTCGCCTTCGAGTCGACCTTGTTCCTAATAACGCAAACCTCAAACTCAAATCTCCCAGAGAGCCTTCTGTCGCTCAGTCAGCTGGTTGACCATGCGGTGGAACTGAAAGCGCCTGATGTAGCATACCCACTGATTGTGGATATGATTCTAGCATCTGTCACTGCCGATGCTGATTACGCTGTATCGAGACAGGGCAACCGCCCGCGAGCCCGAACCCGTGCTACAAATCTTTCAACCAATTGCGCAACAGAGCTTCTGAGCAAGCTGATCCACAGTATTCGTAATGAGACAACATACGATATCTCTCAAGCATCACGCTGAATTCGTTGCGTTGTGCAGCTTATCCTTGACCAACATGACATCAGCAAGCGAACCACCACAAATAGTTCAAAGTTGGACTCCGATCAAGCACAAGCGCTGCAGATAGTGAAGACAATCACCGAGCAGGCATTATCTCTAGCGATTGGATCGGATCATCCGTCCAGTCTCAGGTACCCAGCCGAAGAGGTCGAATGGTTAGCTTCGACGTTGTTCAATCTTTCCGTCGACATTCTGTACTGGAGCCAGGCGAGGATCAACAACATTGATCAAAGAAAGCAACAACCCCACGACAACGAACCGAGGCCTGAAGAGCTCGCATCGTCCACATGCAACGAAACCGACCCTGCACCCCAGAGGCTCCCTAGCGTCATGTCCGGGCACACAGCCGAATCCGGGGCAGCTCCCGGCGCTAAAGCACCTCGGGATGCAGGTACCGCCGCCCTCTCTACCAAAAGCAATCTCAATCTCAGTTGCGATCACGATGCCTCCTGTCTTGACACAGATACGAAAGTCCAAAGCAAAGACAACAAGGAACCTAAACGCTGCGACATCACGTCGCCCCAGCAGTGGGCCAGCCTTGCCGTCCAGCTCGCCGATCTGCTCGACGACACGAACCGAGGCTCGCCTGGAAGACACGACGATCTACCAGACTTTCCCGGATGGGTAGCTGGAAACACTTACCGTGCCTCGGCTGACGTTGAATTAGCGGATTCAAGGAGCCGACAAGGAGGTGCTGGTGGAGGTGCTGGATCTGCATACGGTGATGGAGGTGCCCTGGCACGCGTGATCAGAGAGCGCTGCCGGATGCTTGGATGGGAAAATCCAGCGTCGTGAATTTTTTCTTATGACGACCGTCCGGGCTATAGATGAAGGGGATGGATGGCACCGGGCGGGATATCGGGACCCGTTATTCACCGAAGTTGAATGTGTTTAGTTTCGCTCCACCATAACTTTTCTTTACTTGGTGAATGTGTGCTGGAGGGAGCGAGAGCCGTACATGCACATTTCTCGGCGAACTCAATCCAGACGTCCACGGCAACAACCCATTATATTGTCTTAAAATGAAATCTCATCTCATACATAAACTCTCCAAATGTATGTATGGATATATCGATGCATAACCCCCCGTGCACATAAGTCGGAATGCATTCCGTCCACCGAGTAGCATATCCGACGTCTAAGGTCTATCTTCTCTTCGGTGGATCGGGCGGGCGACAGGGAGGAAAGCGGAATGAGTGGTTGGGTCCGGTCTACGAGTCCTGCTATGGTGCCATACATATACCTGGCAACCTACATACATACAAACATGCTCGGGGGGCGGGGGTGAGGGAAGAATGCACGGAGGCACAGAGGTGTAGATAGCAATATTGCAGATAGACATGAATGAGCAAAGAGTGAAAGCAAGGGAATGTGATAGAGAGGGTTAGAGGAATACGAGTTTTTGAACTTCATTGGATTGAGTCTGATTTAATCGTTGATGCTTTTCTGGAGTTCAATTCCGCTCCGCTCAGCTCCGGAGTGATACATCTCCATGGAATCCTCCCAAGAAGATTCCATG
>NW_027042556.1:0-13129 GCF_035927105.1 Exophiala bonariae | reverse complement strand
ATGCTGACCACGACCGTCTGGCGGTCCCCACCGCGTGAGGCATGATGGCGTCGGTGGGTGAGACACCCGACGCCCGAGGAACCGTCGCTGTCCAGGTCGAGGAAAGCAGGTATGAGAGGGAGCACGCACCGTGGGCGACAGAGGCGTTCGACCGACGTTGGTGTTTCTTCTAGTCGACACGACCGCAGGAGTGGAAAGGAAGGTGACAGGAAAGGGTGGAGGGGGAGGGTCAGGCGGTCGCGCAGGGAAGTGGCAGGGAAGACCTTTGAAAGAACGAGGGGCCAGCCAACAGGGACGGTGCAAAAGCGGCGAGGGGAGGTGCTGAATGCGGTCGGCGTGGGGGCGAAAACGGTGAAGGGGCCTCGCAAAAACGGCGACGCGGGCCTCGCGAAACGGAGGCCTTTTCTCCACGACACGCACTTGGGAAATAGTATATTTACGATAAGTCAAGAAATTACTATAACCGCTAAATTATAATACTAATTAAATATAATAAGGTAAACTTATAAAGGTCTCTAGCTATACTAAGAACTACCTCTACACGTAACTAGACTACACAACGAGTTAAGTAGCCTTAGTTAGACTATATAACCAGTTAGGTATCACCTAATAGATAATACCCAAAACCCGACCTAAAACCCGATAAAGTCGAGTAAGAAAAAAATTAAAAACCCTATAGAGTTTTAAAATCGAGTTAGAAAAGTGTAAGTCTAGGGTTTAAGACCTAAATAAATTAAATGTTTAGAGTAAAAAGTACTAGTTAAGGTATTCTATTATAATAATAGGTATTAGAAACTAGGTTGTAGTGGCTCCAGTAGAATATAGGGCTAGGCCTATTTAGGCCTAGTAAATCGAGTAGAGAGGGTAGAAACGTTATCCTTTACTATAGAATAAATTGAAGACTTAGAGATTTCTATCTAAGTGAGTAACTATAGCTAGTATATATAGATAGGTTAAAAGTTCTATAACCTTCTAATCTATTCTAATGATTATAAATCACTAGGTAAATCCCTTAGTGATTTCTAATTAGTAGAAACTGTTAGAATAGTAGAGAACTAACGGTTTGCGTCGACTATTGTAGTTAGGCCTTCTTGACTGGATTAGGATTAGATCCTAAGTACCTAGTGACGTCAACTAGCCTAGAGTATAGCCTTATCACGTGATAAGGCTCTATTAGAGTCTAGGAGGACTCTCTAGATAAGGTTTTACAGCCTTACTAGTTGAATAGTAATAGGCCTTTCCAATACTTACTAGTAAAGTTAAAATTTTATACTAGACTTAAAGTTAATATTATTAACTTCTAGTTAGAGGTCTCATACTATATCTATAGTACTTATACTAAAGAGTTTAAAATTTTATTAACTACTCCTAGCTTATTATATTCTTTATAGTACTCTTAACTATATTTTCTTAATCCTTACTATCTTTAAAATTCTACTTCTCGTTAGAAGACTAGTTCTAGTTCTTCTTCTATCTAGACTTAGGTAGTAAAGATAGCTTTATAGAGTAGACTATAGTACGTATAGTTTTATCTTAAAGTACTTAAGTAAGTCTTATATCTCTTACTTAGATTATCTTATAACTTAGAATATACGTCCCAGATTCTTGGAAGTCCGATTTCCTTTCCCGAACTAGCGGGTGAGCTCGCCGCTCTAACTCACCCTCTGCTCACCCTGTCACACCCTTGTCACACTCTGGCTCACCCTCTGGCTCACCCTGGCGCGCCCATGACTCACCCACCAGCCCCCCACCCTGGCTCACCTCGCTCTTGCCAAGCCGCGTCGCCCAACGCAAGGCATCCATTGGCCTGTGCAACGGGTGCCGATAATCCCATCACGTGCCGCCTTCATCACAGTTGTTCACCGTCTAAGAAGGCCGGTTGAGCATGAAATACTCTCGTTCCTCATACCCACCTTGGTGAAACGAGAACTTCCCCTCTGCAACGGCACTTGGGCTCACATCGTTATCCAGCCAGACCGGCCAAAGGGCCAGAAAGGCCGGCTTGCTCAAGATCATTCGGTGGCCAGGCGGATGCCAAGGACACGATGGATATGGTTTATCACTCGAATGAGTATGCTCTTTGGCCTATGTCTACTTCTATTGGAAATCGAACTGGAGCCACGCTACCGGAAGATTCGCTGTTCGGACGCCTTATGCATGAGGACTTTTCCTGCAACGAGGGCTGCGAAAGCAAGACACATGTCGCCACTCGACCTTTCACGACACCTCGTATTGAAGGCTTGGTTAGTTGCTGCTGGATCTATACCGACTGCGAAGCGATTCTTTTGGTTCTATATCTCGGCTTGGCGATTAGGAAGAAGTCGTTTGGAACACTTGACACTTGAAGCTTTGGCAGGAGAAATCGGTGTTGTCGCCACTAAATTTCTCGAACAGGTGACCGTGTCCTATGCCATTGTCAGGTCGCTGTGTGGACCAACACCAGGCATGGTGGAAAAAATTGGCTAAGCTATTCTATTCTGTTAATTGATCAAAAGACGATGAGAGGCTCTTCCTGCTCGTGTGCCTCATGAGAGGAACTCATATTGTGCGGTGAAGTTGATGTCCTGTGCCAATCAATTGCATCCGCTTTTCTTTTTTTTTGTTCTAAACTCAGATAAACCACTCTCTTGAAAAGGGTAGAAAGGAGTGATTTCTCATCTGAAAATACGCCTGTCTTTGGATCCTCGATCCGTGCCCGACGGATGCCGTCGCCTACGCCGTATTCTGGACACGGGCAGTGTGCTGCACATGCCAGGCTTGTTCAGCTGGACAATTCGACCCTCGAAGGAATCTCTTTGCTTCACATCGATCCCTGTTGAGAGGCACTCAATGGGTGCTGGTGGATGAAGGCTGGTGGATCAACTTTGGCCCTCTCCAGATCGTTCTCCCCCATGCCCACCACAATCCGCGCAGGGGAACTTGGTGACACATCCCTTACGATCGGAGTAACCATATCGTTAGTGTGATATGCTTTCTACCGGTACAATAGGACCAATGGCCAAGTCGGCAAAGCCGTGGTGGGCTTATGGAAATGCTCCAGGAACCCTCCTGTGTGGTACAGGATGGTTACCATTTGTCTTGCATGAACCCTTTCCATGCGAGAACCCTCCGGTTGTAGGTCACGCGTGGCTCTTAGTGTCCTCTCTTGTCTCTTGCCTGGTCACCATGCATGGCCTGTAGCATCTGGCGATAGAGAAGCAAGGATACTTCGGACCCGCGCACGTTGTAACCGGTGAATCACTTCGCGGTCCTTCTTTGAGTGCCTTGTATGGCAAGAGCCGTCTCTTGGTGGAACAAGGAGTGTATGACAATCCTGAGCATCCACTAGGGGCACATGGCAGGGATGGGGCCTACAGAGTTCACGCTACCTTTGTCGTTGATGCTCCTCGACTCACTTCTGCCAGGGTTGGACTCAGCCCGCCGGTTCTTTACTAGATATTTCGCCGCTGGGAACAGGATGGGCGAGCAAGGAACTTGCTTCGACAACCCTACCATCATT
Source organism: Exophiala bonariae (assembly GCF_035927105.1). Lineage (NCBI taxonomy): Eukaryota > Fungi > Ascomycota > Eurotiomycetes > Chaetothyriales > Herpotrichiellaceae > Exophiala > Exophiala bonariae. Next base: position 9,630 of record NW_027042556.1, on the reverse strand, counting down.
CGACGGTAGTCATCCCTCTTCTGACTCTCATTTTAATTCACACTCCTCTCTGAACCCCTGGGAGTACATCACTTCTGGCCTCAAATCATACTTAAGATGGATGTTTCTGGTGACTCTGTCTTATCCGGCCATCGCCTTCTCAGAAATTTGATCCTGAACTTCGCAATCTTCCTTTATGTCATTTTAATTATCTCATGTTCACGAGGGACGCCGCCGACACCTGGATATTGAGGTCGAAAATTTACCTGACCCTACTCATTCTCTTTATTGTCATCCACCGCCTTCAGAGAAATGCTTGATGAGGGCGGTGGTGGTGGGAGAGCATGGTTTTCACACCGCCTGTGAGCTGAGGTCTAATATCATGTGGTTGTCTAAACTCGAAATCTACGGCTATGCTGTCAAGACTACTGAGGAGTTTTGCAACTATAATGTTCTGCTTGACTTTACTAATTGGAGATGAACTTGGAAGAGAGCAAAAGCGAGAATGTGATGGGTGGCCACGACGGTTGCTTGATCGGCGCATCGGATTGATCAAGAGCAGGTTCTAGCTTGTCAGCAAACCGCAATTGCTACATACGAAATCTCGAGCGCGTAAGCCTTTTGACTCTAGTCTGCTTGTATTCCACCCGCTAGCGTCTCACACACGGTACGCTCCCGAGACAAGGCAAACACCTTCTTCACCTTAGCCAAACGGCTTCCTGGTTATCTGTAAGAGGAACGTTTAGGCCAACCGGGGGAACAAGAAAGGGCCCAATCTGCAAGAGTAGAACATGTAGGATTCGTCACCATCGTCATTATCGTTCCACCGTCCAGGTGTGCTGCTGTCCACGGGTCTCAAGTTCTTACTACTTGCATTTCTGTTGGGTTTATTGAGCAAGGTTGTGGAGGCAACCATCACACAGCGTCAGTCGCGGACTCTAATTGGGTCATGGTCGTTACCAGCCCTTGTGTATGGTGTGTGACAAGGTGTCAGGCAAAGCGACTGATAGTCATTATGTGGTTGAATCTGCTCCACACACACGTTGGCGTGCTGTGGTCGATTTTTGTTTGAGAGATACGTATGGTATGCAATATGAAGCGCCTTGGAAATAGATAAAAACCACTTTCACCAAGTCGGAAGGCGTACTTATCGAGATTTGACCATAATCAAGGATGATTTTCCAAGTCTGACTCTGGCTTCCTTTGCTCAACCGATGCCTCCTCAACCAGGACTATGGCTCTAAATTTTCTACATATTTGTGATTTGTTTGAGCAGCTTTCGCGCTCACAGAAGTCAGACGACCGTGACCGAGTCATTGACTCATGGTGTCAGCAGCACAATCCGGCCATTGTGCGACACGGAGTTGGTGCTCTGGGTCTGCTGTCATGCTTGTTTCCCGAGAAGAGGCCCGATAGAGTCTATGGCCTTCGTGAAGTAAAACTGGAAGGAATCATCGTGAAGGCCGCCGGTTTAGGTCATACACGCATCTCCGAAATACGACGCCTCCAAGAGAGTCAGCGTATGGACTTTGCTTCTGCGGTTGAACGAGTCTTTGCGGCGACCGACGATGTCCAGGAACATACCCACTCGTTATCTGTCATGGATGTGGACCAGACGCTGGACCGACTAGCAGCCACATGCCCATTCTCTGCTCCTAGGCTTCGAGCAATGATGGGAGAGGTCGACCAAGATCCGATTGATGAGCTTTTGAGCATCTTCAGACGACTACACAGCATGGAAACAAAATGGCTCATTCGTCTGATATTGAAAGATTTGCGGCCAGCGGAGATCCCACCAGTGGTGATTCTCCAACAGTTTCATTTCTTGATGCCGGACCTCTTCAGAACCCGCACCAACCTGATCGATGCGCTCGAGCTCCTCGACTGTGATATCATCCGGCGGATGCCGCTCTGGCCCACTCCAGAAGTAGCAAAACAGCTCAGAGAGGAGGTATTACTTCTGATGCAGCCTCGTGCAGGCACGATGATTGCTCTGCAACCTTTTCAAAAAGCTCGCAGCCTCAAACACTGCCGTCAACTTGCCGGCAACAAAGAGATCAGTGTTGAGCGAAAGTATGATGGTGAATACTGTCAGATCCACGTGGAGATGACTGGTGGGAACTCTCGTATCACCATCTTTTCCAAGAGCGGACGAGACTCGACCATGGACCGCAAAGGGCTACATGACACGATTCGGAAGTGTTTAGCCATTGGTACTACGGGGTGCAAATTTAAACGGCAATGCGTCCTTACTGGGGAGTTATTGGTTTGGAACGACCGCACGCGTCGTATCATGCCGTTCTACAAGATCCGTCGATATGTTTCCCGGGAAGGACGCCAACTGGGCTGTGATCGGGATTCGCCTCCTTGCGAGGATGAACATCTGATGATCATGTTCTACGACCTTCTTATTCTCGACGACAATATGTGTGTTCATGAGCCGCACAATGTCCGACGCCGCAGGCTTTGGGGTACAGTCCATCGGATCCTCGGTCGAGCTGACATCGGTCACAGGGTGAAAATAGATATGAGACTCGTCGACGGAGCCACTCGTCTCGGAGATGAAATGACATCGGCCATATCTCGAGGCTGGGAGGGCTTAGTAGTCAAAGCCTGCGAAGCTCCGTACCTGTCAATTCACGGGGATGTACAGCAAATCAAGCTGAAGAAAGATTACATTCCGGGCTTCGGCGACTCAGCCGATCTAGTGGTGGTGGGCGGCCGTTACGACACCAAAGAAATCTGGGCACAGAGCGAAAAGTGTATCGGGTGGACTACTTTCTACCTGGCCTGCTTGAGCAACAAGGAGGCAGTGTTGCATTCAGAGGCTAAACCGATCTTTCAGTTGGTGGCGAGTGTTACACGACCCTGCCTGTCGATGGCAGATGTTCGATACCTGAATCGCTATGGTGCATCCCATCAAGTTCCTTTCACGAAGTCAATCAGCCAAATGGAGGTGAAAATTGAATCCGGATCCCCTAGTCGACCAACTGCGCTGTTTTTAGAACCAGCGGTGGTCGAAGTCGTGGGGGCCGGATTCGACCGGCCGGCGAACCAACGGTTCTTAACATTACGCTTCCCTCGAATCGTTAAGATTCATCGAGATCGGACGTTCAAAGATACTCTTGATTTTACGGACTATCAGCGATTAGCTCAAGAGAGCATGGCTTTGATGGCGGAAGAGGATGTTGGTGGACAACAACAGACATCCCTTGCATCGTCACCGCTTCGACGAGTAGAATCTGTACCTTCAACCTCAACTCCAAGCACAGGCTCTGGGACGGAAACAGAAGGTCATGGTGAACATAGAATTAGTGAGGACGAAAACCTGGATGCAGAATCTCCTTCAGTATTGAGTGGTCGACGTCAAGTGGCAAAGCGGCATAGATCGCCAGAAGACTTCCCCCATCTCCCTGCCACGTGCAAGAAGGCAAAAGAGGTATCGACCTTCAAGAGTGAAAAGGTACGGTACGAGGGTAAAACAAGTCCAGTGGCCGTCCAACGAACCACGAGCCAGCTACTAAATGATGATGTTGGGGCAACATGCAATCCTCCGCCTGCTCTCTTCAGCTACGATAGGCCATCGGATGTGAGAGCGATGGTCAGTCAAGAACAGAAGTCATCTATTCATATGGCCTTCCGATTGTCTCTCAGAAATATTGTAACACCAATCCTTCTTGATGAGTCGTTGACTGGACTATGGTCCGAAGCTGACCAGGAACTGTTAAAGTTATGCGCAAAGTGTCCTTTGCCGCTCACCTACAACAAAGATATACTTCTGAACCACCTTAATGGCCAACAAATGATTGCGGATCGCAGTGATGATCACATGATGGCTACTTGTGTTGTCCTTGTGCACTGGCCTTCTGTGGAGATGGTGCTGGCCGGGATCAACCCTTGGCTACGTCGTCTGGAACACAAGGAGCACGTTTTCATCCCCCGAGCATACTGGAATATAATCTTTGTAGAATGGAAAGCTCTTGGCAGTCTGAAAGAAGATCTAGTTGAGTCATCTCCTACTCTTATGGATTTCGTTCAAGGCTATGTCGAGTGTAAGGATGGAAGTCTAGGTTTTTCTGGTCGGCGTCCGGGTGTGCCGGGATAGTCTATGACTTTCGACGCTACAAAACCCGGCTCAAGCTCACAGTGGGCCAGGCCACTGTATATGCATTGGAATCCACAATACAAATCTATGTCTATGTCTCAAGTCCGTACCTCAGTCTGGTTGCTGCTTGTCCTGGATCAGGTTACGAGTCGTAAGTTGTCGTGGAATAATGGAGAATTTTGGAAGGATTTAGTGTATGCTTTTCTACCTCTGGCCTGGTATCGCAGGAATAAATCATAGTTGACATCATATAAATTGGTTTCGGCCACGTGCATTGCAGCAACGGTATTGCTTAATGTTTGTGTCGAGACGTAAGTCGAGGTCTAATTTACTTGCTTGTCCTCCTCACAACAATCCTGCTACGAAGATCTAACGCGATGAATTCCAACATCTGATTGGTTGCTCATATACAGGGTCAAATCGTTCTTGACAGAGATGCGCTTTATTTCTCCATTTTCCGCTCCCCAGATACACACATACCTCTACAACCTCACTCTTTTTCTTGCTCTATCTTACAAATCTAGGCAACACCTCTAGCGAGTTGGCTTGGCCTCGCTTCACCTACTGGGAATTGAAATATCGGACACAGTCTGAGCGGTCGCTGTTGCATAATGGAGGATGGTCAAGTAACCAACCTCATCCAAGAAAATAGAGTCCAGCCTACATCCAGAGGAGATGAAGCACTTCATAATTATCGAGCATGTGCCCTCTAAGCATCAAGTCCACTCTACCTGGCCACTTTTCGAGAACTAAGTGGGCTTCAGAACACTGCCTGTTGTTAGCCAGGCTCAAGAGCTGGGCACCACCTTGGGTCAATGAAAATCTCGACACCACATTACCTGACAGGTCTTGGATGATGCGATTGGATCGATCCAAGATACAACGACGCGGCGCATTCTCTAGGCAACAGCGTGCATCCCAGCAACTCCTCCAGTTTGTCGCCTCTAGGGTCCAAGTGAGGCTTGAGCAGTACATGGCGTCCTCTGAGCTCCTATCTCAAAACTCCCTCGAGCTCTTCGTGAGGCATTTGTGCTATTGGATCCCGCTGAGTCGATGCATCTAGTTAAGGGCTCTCTCGTAAATCAGCCTTGTCTAAAAATAATAGAAACCATGTGAAACCTGTTTGGTCCCCTGGGTTGTTAACCTCAAGTCCTCTATGCATCGTTCTTGTGAAATATGAATGAAGTACGAAGAGAGAAGTTTGGCGAAGCACTAATATTCCACGGAAGAGTCATGGTGAGACAAATTTGAGCACTGAACCGCAATGAACAATTTCGATCACAAAATATTGCGAGTTTGAGTCGCCCTGCCTGGAAGTGGCCAGTTCACGACAACCACATTTCACCCCTGGGCTACCTAACTGCATGTCGCATCTTCGCCGCATAAAGCCGTGACAAGATTCGATGAGTAGAAAATTCAACAGTGGCTGGGGCGTGCGATTGACCACGCAAGTGACCACTTCCCAAATGTTACTTTTCGGTTATAAGGGGCCGCAGCCCGCTAGCGTGTGCTACCTGCTTGCAAAATTTACACACCACGCTTTGGGACCATTGAAGTATAAAACCCGGAATAACCATCTCAGGTCCTTTAGTTCGCTTTCCTCTTCCTATAGATTCCACTACTTGCAAATAAAGCACCGAATGGCTCGCACAAAACAGACTGTGAGTATAGACCTGTCACTGGGGTGTGTTCTTTGCTCACTCTTCCAGGCCCGTCATCGTCGTCATCGTCCCTGGACTGGCGGAAAACAACCTCGCAAGGACCTCAAATCGAAAGCAGCTCGCAAACCCTTGCTGACGGCTCGAAAATCTGTACTGACTACGGGTGGTGGTAAGTTTCTATGACAACCCAGAGTTCTGGAGTATTGACATAGATCCAGTTAAAAGGGCTCGGCGATATAGGCCTGGCACAGTCGCACTTCGAGAGATACGACGTTATCAAGTCAGATGAATTCACTTCATGTTTGCTGAATTTGGCTAATGCATGTCCAGAAATCCGCTGACTTACTGATCTGGAAACTACCCTTCCAGCGACTTGTCAGAGAAATTGCTCAAGACTATATGCATGACGTCCGATTTCAGTCTTCTGCCATCGGTGCCTTGCAAGAGTCCGCTGAAGCTTTTCTTGTGTCTCTTTTTGAAGATACAAATCTGTGCGCGATCCATGCCAAACGGGTTACTATACAGAGTAAGGACATCCAACTCGCACGTCGGCTTCGAGGAGAGCGATGTTAAGAAGAAAGGAGATGAAATCAGAGAAAGGTCGCTGTACTTACTTGGATTCTGTTTCTTAAGACAATAGTTGAAATATCAGTTCGACATAAATAAATTGGTACTGCTTCATTGCCTCAGTCGCTTCCTGTCCGCACTGGAGTTATAGAACTGCCACAACTCCTTCTCATCACGAGACCACAACACAAGAGTGTTCGGCCTACAGAGCTATCCGTCTTGATTAGCATACATACGTTCTTCATGGCCTACCGGGCACATATGAACGCCAAGTGCCGTCTCAAATTTGACCCTTGATCAATTTGGGTAAACTGGGACAAACTCGGGCAGATCAGTGTTCCTTCGCCCCCACAGAAATCTCGTTTGCAGTGAGAGTTGGCTTGAATCGATCTATCGTATGAATGAGAGCCTTCAACTCCGTCACCCAAGACATTGAATAAGGGAGGGCCAGGGTCTCCCAGGTCCAAAATTCCGACCGACACCATGGACAGTTGAGTTCAAAGACATCCTTCGAACCGAGGGTCAGCGTCGTGTCCGTGTGCCCATCAGCTAGGGCTTGCTGGAGACACTCTGAGCACAACAAGGTACCACAGTTGGTGACGTGGCGGTACTGGCTGTGCTTTGGATCACAGGACCGTACTGATCTTTGTGAAAATTGGCTGAGGTGATTGCTAATCGACCGAATCACTTCCAGAGCACCTCCCCTGTGCGATAGAGTGGCAACTGCCATCTTGACGTTCGCCAACTCTTGTCTCACATCCCGGAGCTCGTGGACAGCCGTCTTAAGCTGATCTCTGAGGACAGCTGTATCGCCCTGGGCGATAACAAGCTCTGCGCCCATCTCTTGCTGCGCCCTCACTCTTTCGTCTTTCAATTTCTCTATCGATTCAAAGAGATTTGAGATTTTGTCGTTCCTTTCGGTCATAGCTGCGGACCAAATATTGATTTGCAAATGTTTCTGGTGCAGCTCTTGTCTCATTTCAGTCGCGGTGTCCTGTGACTCACAAATCTCGAATTTGAGCAAAGCACTTTCCCTCTGATATCTGGCAGATTTCGACTCAGCTCGTCTTTTCAATCTCTCAAGTTGTTGTTCCACAGCCCGTCTTTTGCGCTTTTCTTCACCTGCTTCGTAATGGAACGAGTGTCTTTCTACCTGGAACTGATCCTGCAGCTCTTCAAGTCTCTTTTGGGACACCATGTCTGCATCCCGGTGTTTTGCTCTGATGTGCTCTGACTCCTGCTTCAACTCCTCGACCCGTAGGCTTCTGCTCGAAATTTCCGTCTCTGCTGCCTGGAGTTTCGCCCTAAGTTCGTGAATTTCGATCTGGCTCTTGGATATTGTGTCATCCCGCTCTCTCAAAAGCTGGGCTTTGTTCTGTTCTTCTTGAATTGTTGAAGCAACAATCTGTTTCATCCTCTCAATCTTGGCCTCAAGTTGCTTGACCTTTTGGCGAACCTTCAGGGATTTTCGCGCGTGATCATCCTTGCCCTCTTTGGCACGGACTTGCTCATGTGCCACCAATTGTTCCAGCTCCCTAGCTCGTTCTTCTTGCTCGCTGATGGTGCAGTTTAGATTGCCTTCCCGTTCCTGGGCACGCGACTGCCATAGCAGGAGTTCGTCTCGTTGTCGTTCCAGCTCGTCGGCGTGCTCGCTTGCATTCTCCAGTCTTTCCATCATCGTACGGAATAGCATGTCTAGCTTGCATTGGGTCTCATTGACCACAAAGGAGAATTCTTCGGCCATGGTAGTATGTCTGACGATACGCTCCAAGCAGTTTGTTAGTATTCAAAGTGTATGAACCTGATTTTCAGCGGTCACGCCAGAACAGCAGTACCAGAATCGAGATAAAATGTTGAGTGTGAGGTATGGGGAGAGAAAGACATGCAGGGTGAGGATGACTGCTTATATGTCTGTTTCTGTGCTGGCATTCCCCTCGTCCAACTTAAGGGTTGTCGTGGCGCCCAGAATGCCACTGCCGCTTCACGTCCACATAGAGCTGCGATGCCAATGGGTCGACATTCGTCCACATTTGCCCTTCCAAGGAACTTGGTTTTGTCGACTGGTAGGATGGCCACCACCCAGTCGTGAACCCTGTTCTTCCATGCACCTTATTTGTCTGGGGTAGTTCTCAGCCACTGTCATTCTGGTGGGGCTCATGCTGGTCTCGGACCATGACTAGGTGCATGAGCTTTCGTTGCCCGTTTCAGGGTAGTGAGATGAATTTTCAGCGTTGTAACACCCCTTATTGTTACTTCCTCGAGATAGCCATCTTTTCGTGCTCACCTCTGCTGTTATACTGTCTCGAACTTCTTCACCTCAACACGCTGGATGGCTCATCAAAGTTTCAGTGCCCCTAGATTCGTATTTGAGTGTGTTCCATCAGATTCAACGGATCAGCTAGGCCTCATCAGTTGCTCAAGTAAAATGACAAGGTGTACAGTCAACGTCTCCGCCTGCATGATTGCATCTTGCACGTAGAAGATCTATGTGGTACGCGCCAATCAATGAATCAGAGTGATCGACGATGTGCTTTTGCACAAAGACGTGGGGGGGTTTCTCTGCTCGAGGGTTTGAGGTCATGTACAACAGTCAGAAAGGCAGACAGTTTCCCTTAGCTCAACATATGACCATTCGTCATACAAGATCTGGTCCGTGCTCATGTGTTCCATGCGTCGAGACTATTTTACCCAGGAGTAAATTCCTAGCTATCTGATAGTTCCTAGGAGCAAATTTCTGGGAAGATGGACGTCCTCACCATACCGTGGTACTAGACCAAGTACTCCAGGAGATACTAGTACCCGAGGAGCAATGTTCTAGGACATATGTTCACCCCGATGTATATTTGTACCTAGAATGTATGTACTGGCTCCAGAGCACTACTAGGCCCTTGAACCTTTTTTGGGTCTCTTGAACCGCTCACTATCTACTATGGTAGTATATGCAAGTACATTTGCGGAGTCAAGTAGCTGATCATCGACTTCTAGATCTCTTTGTGGAAGTAAGATAATCGTATTTGTCCCGTCCACCGTCACAGCCTCAAAACAGTCTTCTGGCGCTAACAGTTGCATGTTCGTATCGAGTAGTCGCAACCCTTTGCGCATGTTCTTCTTCGCTACCCGTACCAGCTCTGTTGGATCACTACGATCTACCCACAGGGACTGTACATTCCTCCATATCAAGTTCTCCCGGATTTTGAAATGAATGTAAACCATTTCACGTTCTTGTCGTGGCAATCTCTCCCGTTGTTCTCGTTCTTGTCGTTCGTGTTCTTGTCGTTCGTGTTCTTGTCGTTCGTGTTCTTGTCGTTCGTGTTCTTG
>NW_027042555.1:0-14690 GCF_035927105.1 Exophiala bonariae | reverse complement strand
TGCGGATTGAGATGGTGCGGATTGAGATGGTGCGGATTGAGATGGTGCGGATTGAGATGGTGCGGATGGAGATGGTGCGGATTGAGGTAGTACCAATTAGGGTGGTTCGAAAACTGAGGTGGTGCGAACGAATTTGGATGGGTCTGAACGGCGTTAATATGTATTGTCAGCCACCATGGTGAGAGTTTGGTTATGGCGGTATCATGATGCAGAAGAAGAAGAAGTTGATAAGATATGGCCTCTACTGAACATTTGGATATGAAGATTATCCGTACTGAATGAATTTGCTTTTCCAGACTATTCCATACACGAGTTGTCTTCATATGTTGCTGCCCAACCCAAGCAACTTGAAACTGAAATGCCCCGCGTCATATGAATATGAAGGCCGCACCCCGCGAACTTTTGAAATATCTCCAACTTTACAAGTTTTCATCAAGAATGCGATGAGAGATGCCTTTCGCAAACACCGTGCCGCTCAAGAGTCCTCCCGCATCTGCGTTGCTGTCATTCAAACGGGATTGATAGTTGTGCAAGCTCCATTTCGTCTACTTCTGCTCAGTTATGGCGGTTCGTTGCATCCTTAAGCTGTTTCATCCTCTGGTCTTGCTAACTAACCATTCACTCAGAAAGGAGACCAAGCCCTGCAAGGCATTCCAGAGAAAAATATTGCGGCCCACCGATTCGCTCCCGATCCATCTCAAAATAGAGTGATAAATTTTGCAGGACTTTTTCTCCAGATTTACAATGAGAAGACACGGGTTGAGAAGACACTTGTGGAGCATATCGCGGAGATCAAACCGTTTGAGGTTCCAAAGGACCACACAGTCTATGTTAGAGGTGTCAAAGTGGTGTATTTTGGGCGTTAGCCCGATTTCATTGCAGGTTCTACCCCAAAGATATCAATCAGTCGATATCCGTCGTTATGACCACACCAGATAGTGATGGAAACATCTTGTGTTGCGTCCTTCGGGAACAAGAACGCTAAACAGGACGTCGTTGTATAACCTTGACTCCTTTCCCATTTCCACAACCCACTATTTTTCATCGCCCTCCTGAAAGGTTGTGGCATTTTTGAGATGTCAAGTGCGGGAGAATTTGTGAACATTTGGCTCATCTCTTTGAAATTTTAGCAAGTTCACACATGAAATAAGACTACTTTCGAACCTCTCTTTTCCATGGTAGGAGAACGTGAAGATGGATTTTCCTCTGGCACAGTGTCATCTTCCTCATCAGTATCATCAATTGCATTTACAATAGCTACTGCCAGTCAACGTAATCTGGCTCTTGGATTTGTAACGTACTCACCATTTGCAAAACTGTTATAAGGGGAGGAATTTTGAAGAGCATCATAGCTTTGGAGACCTTGTAGTTCTTCTCGGACAGAGGCGGGCCACATCTGATTGCTTTTGGGATCAATATCTTCGAGCAAGCAGTCGAACATGTCGTTCGCCAGACTTCCGGCGGCCCAGATCGAGGGTTCATAAGAAACTGCCCATGAAAGGATCCCGTCAGCGCTCAGTCTCCGAATTTTCTCACATCTGTTTTGCGTAGCTTTCTTTTTCTTAGCTGTAGCCGAAGAATCGACAGCATCATGCTTTGGACCATTGAATATCAGTATAATATTTCTTAGAAAGGTCGACCTATTCTTCAACTTCCCACTGCTAAGGAGCTCTGAAATGGCTGATTGAGATTTGTTCCGCAAGTCTGTAGTCGCTTCCCATATGTTGTCTTCAAGAGAAGGCCTGAATGAGCCTGCTCGTTTTTTAATTATGACGGTTATATCATGTAATTTGTCTGCGATCTTCGTAAGCTCATGTAGCTCACTTTTGATAAAAGATTGGTTGCTGAGATTCTCTGTCGATCTTTCGATATGTTGAACGACATTCGTTAATTGCTCGATGACAGAAGCCATAAGAGTCGGATGTGCAGCGGTTACGCGGTGCAGAACCTGGCGGTGCAAAGTCGAGCGTTACAGAGTTTGGTAATGCAAAGTTGAAGGGTGCTGAGTTGAAGGGTGCTGAGTTGAAGGGTGCTGAGTTGAAGGGTGCTGAGTTGAAGGGTGCTGAGTTGAAGGGCGCTGAGTTGAAGGGTGCTGAGTTGAAGGGTGCTGAGTTGAAGGGTGCCGAGTTGGGGGGAACAAAGTTGGGGGAAACAAAGTTGGGAGATGCAGAGTTGGGGAAGTGCAGAGTTGGGGGAACAGAATTGGTAGGGGCAGATAAACGTGGTAGAATATTATTGGGTGCCGCCTATGCTGATTCTTGCCTCTATCGTGGCTCTTCTATGTCCAGGCTTTTGCAGCTTGAAGGGAAGCTAGGTATGCAACAATCTGCCTGAATATGACCTTGAGAGGACCTGTCTATGTCTCTGATAGGCTCAATGACTATCTCTACTAGACCCAGTGACAGTATAAGTAGTAGTCTTCCTTCGCCCACTCCAGACGCGACATCGGAATAGGGTCTCGGAGGTTCGCAGCTGTACCACCCAACACCATGTGTCAATACACTAAAGCCATCCGCATTTACCGACACTGTCCCCGCCGACCAAGTCGGCACCAAGTAGAGCAGCGTTACTACGACAGGTGCTCGAAGGCCCAGAACTCGAAGCCTTATTGCAGCGACGCCACAGAGAGAATCGACATAGCGCAGTTCGGGTCCACTCCTATTGGTGGCCAATGTCCGACCTGCCGTGACTCGGGAGTGTCAGTGGGAACAGTTCGAGTTGAGAATGTAAGCGATCGCAACCACAACAAATTTGCTGATGTGTTTTAACACATTCTTCCAGATGGACAATAATGCCGGACGCTGAGCATAGGTGGAAGATGATAGCCATGCGTCATGACTTTGTTGAAATGATTGATTATCTGCAGTACTATGTGGGATAGTTTATCTGAAGATGAACTGCCAGATACGTCACGTGCCTTGGCCACCTTCCCACGGGTCAGGCCGACAGAAGGTCAATTTCGCGTGGATAAGGTCACGCGAGCCTAACTGCGCCACATAACAAGAACAAAATGAGATTTAGAGTTTCCTTAACCCTCTTCAGCTCTCCCAATAAGAACTCAACTCGCCCCCGGGCGGAAGTAGTATGGTTCTGTATCACCTTATGAAGTCGTTCATCACACCCATGCCAACAGATTAATTGACCGTGGGTACCTGGGTAATGCCGAAGCACATTCAGGGATCGACTGCTAGAATAATCATCACCGGCAATCAAGCTGCAAAAATATATAGCGGCAATGACGAGAATTTCATCCGAGAATTCAACGTCCTGCAGCGACTAGGCAAGCATACAAATGTGGTAGAAATGCTTGATGTCCAAGACAGAACAATTATTCTGCAGGCGGGACGATGTCTGCGAGAAATGCTGCAAGAGGGCGACATCTCACATGAACAGCAAGAAAAATGGGTCTGTGGACTTGCCCGTGGTTTGCAGTACGTGCATGATAACAATGTCATACACGCCGATCTCAACGCTGCCAACGTCATTGTCTCCGGAGATGATATCGCGATGTGGATTGACTTCGGTGGCTCTCAACTTGATGACCAAGAAGCATTGGCGAACTATGACGAGTATAGTTATCGACCGCCAGAGCATCCGGATGCTCCTGTTAACAGGGCAACTGATATCTTTGCTTTTGGCTGTACCGTGTTCGAAATCGAGACAGGCGCACCGCCGTTCTACCACGAGACCAAGCACATGTCACAGGATGGAAGAATATCTTACGTGGAGGACATGTATCGTCAACAACTCTTTCCATCTGTGGAGAACCTTCGCTTTCGCTCCATAATCATGTGTTGCTGGCAGGGACAATACGAGTCGATGAGCGCTCTAAAACAAGATTTAGATTCCATGGGTGTACAGCGATCCAAGCCATTGTCATGGTATGATTTTCCAGCTATGAGAATGGCAATTCGGAACGGTATACGGCGACTTTGGCCTTGCCCAACCATTTGAGCAGTTGTTAAGGGAAACTCGCCAATTTTTGCGAGAAGGAGTGGGGAATTGGATCGTTGGAGTTCGATTGAAAATGTCCTCTGCCTATCAACTCCAGGTTGTGATTGCCATCTGCGTGGAATTCTTGACACGAGACGAACTCTTGATGAAGGCTTGCAACTAGAGATGTCTGCATTTGCTGCCTCCTTCGGCCACGATGTCCGCCTCCCGAGCCAGCAGAGTACCAGCAAATTCTGCAACCAAGGGATGAGAACTTGCCTGCTACTTGTTCTTAAACACTATGATAAATGCAGATTCTAAGACAGCAACATTGTCGAAATGACTTTGCTCTGATCTAACCTTTCTATCTCCAGAAGTTCTCTAGCCAAGTGAATACCGAGTTTCATTTCTTCTTTGGTTTTTTGAACGTCGCCTGTTCTGATGTTTGGGTAACAGAAGTTTCTGGTGTCAGCCGCAGGGGGTCGAGGAGCCTCAGGTCGTCATCATATGTGGTGCCTGATTCCGCGAGATGGTGGCTTTCCAGACCTTGTGAAAGTCCCGATGATGAAGTGAATTGCAGATCCGATTCCTCAGAGACTTCAAAATGTATATCGTGCGGTATTGCATCGATTGCCGAGCAAAGTTTTTTGAAGTGCGCAGGCATCCAGGTGTCGTAGATACTCTTAGTAAACTTGTACGCCGTCCATTTCTCTCTGCCGTCCAATTCAGTAAAATCGAAAGTACGAATTGGATGACGGTAGAACGTGGTCTTCTTGCCCCCCATCACAGGATAATGGCCATAAATCCTCACTGTCCGGTGATCATGCGAAATGGAAAAGGCGAGGATGTGACGATGAAGCTCTTGCTCACGCTTCACGAGTCGGAACAGTTCCACGACCCCTCGAACAGCAAGGGTCATGCTGTGCGCGTTCTGACGATCTGCCACATCGAGTGCGGCCGCACCGCACTTCACTTCACTCGAGAAGAAGGGGAAGTACATGTACCAAGTGCCCATGAAGAAGGAGTTGTCGAAGAGGTCGCCGACGAATGGCTGGAGCTTCTGAATTTGATCTTCTGTAAATGCCGAGCGTTTGAACCCCACAGAATAATCTGGTTGAGGTCGTGTTTTGGTGACTGGGATAGAATTGTTCCAGCCCTCGTTGACGCTCTCGACAAGACACCTTAAATGCTTCGCCCCTTGAACCGCCAATGATTGCGCGGAAGGAACGATGAGTCTCGCGATATCCTGAATGACCTTTGCTTCGTTTCTGTTCTGTACCATCTCGCAGGTATCCTCGAAGAAATCATCCTGAAACAAGGACTGTTCGGGAACTACCTGCTCGGCTTCAAGCAAGGACTTGTACTCTTTCTTGCTCGTTGTTGTAGGACCCTCTTCACTCCGGCCAACATATTTGCCCATAAAGCTACCTTTCGCCTCGAGAAGCGAGTTGTACCGTGGGTCTTGATAAGGAGCACTCTTCTCCTCTCTAGGTTTCTGGTCACTCGGTGTAGTGGAGCTTGGTGCGCCAGACTCGCTATCTGATCGCTTTCTGCGAAGGGACGCTGTCGATTTCTTTCGGGCCAGTAAATGACTCATTTCACCACTTTCATCGAAGTATCCTCTTGGCCAGTGATATGTCTGCGTCCAATATGTAACGGTATCGACGTCTTGAGGAGAGGGTTCAGGACATGATGTTCGCGGTCGTTTTGAAGAGGGCGGTTTTAGTTGCTCTTCAGCTTCTCGTCTCCTTTTCGGAGGCTTCGATGGTAGATGGGTAGGAGGTGGGTGTGCACGCTGTACTGGGTTAGTCTTCCATTGCAGCACAAAATTAACGACTTACTTTAAGACTTTTAATGTCGCTGACTGGCGATGGTAGAGGCTGTTTGCTGTATTTTGGCTGAGTCTCATCAACCTCAATCAAGCGGCTCAAACGTGCGCTCCGTCGAAGAGGGGTTTGCCTTTGTCCTTTGATGATACCTTGAGGACGTTTCCCCTTGCTGGGCAGTCGTGTACTGAAGGAGGAAGCGAATAAATGACCTTGGTGTTGCAGATTCAGGGACTGTCTTCTGGTCTTCGGAATGGTTGCACTGTTTCGTCGTGCCATGGTTGCTCGAAGTGAGAGAGAAAGGAGTGGGCGGCTTCATATTGTTGCTGGCGAAGTTCAGTCGCAGTCGATTCCTTAAGCGCTGAGACGAAGTTACATGTGACATCAGCTGAAGGAGGGATGGTTGGGTTGTGTAAGTCTTGGCGGGTTGGTTGAGAACACGCTACCAACAAAACATTTACCACCCGCGACAATCTTATCACTCCAGCAATCCGAAGAGTACCACATTCGTGTACGGAGGGTTGAGTTCCAAAGCCATTGGATATATTTCTTGATGATTCTTGTGGATCAGTCACCTATACGAGGGTTTTGTGGCCTCCGCTTTTGCGAGGGACAACCCCAAGCAGGTTCGACTGAAGTGCCTCCTCCATTTGGTCAAGCTCATGTTTGATAGGATTTTCCAATCGAGCATCTCATCTGCCGACAACTTTGTCAAATGATCTAAAGTCATCCGACCCCAAGCTAAATTGACTCGAGTGGGCCGAACAGGTGAGGAAAGAGAACCGATTGTCATAGCTCCACGTTTTGCCACTACCACACCACCAGCACGTGAAGCCGCGACTGCATAGCACTTGCGAGGAAATCCACGTTCAAACAATATGCTAGGAAACTAGTGACACATCTCACCCTTTACTGCGCTAAGAACTTTTCATCGATTGCCACTCACGCTCATTGCCTGGTGTATTTTCTTCTCTTCGGTGTGACTAGGCCAGTCGATGGGCATACAGCTCAGATACCCAGACCGGCCGGGAGATCGAGAGTTTCGTGCTGACCAATAGTAAAGACCGCTGCAGTCTTTCCGTCGCTGTGCCTACCAGACAGAGTGGAGGTCTACCAGGTACCCATCCTCTTTGCACATGCCATATCCTGGCAGACCCTGCAGCTCGTCCCTTCATGCTCTCAAACTCCTAAGTGGCAGAATGTCCCCTCTGCTCTTACCTAGCCAAAAGTCCCCCACGTCAGTGCTATCCTATTCGATTCCATTGGCACTTTGTCAAGGATTAATGTCTGCACAGCTTCGACTAGTTCCATCTCGATTTGCTGAAGGTGGACGTTATTATCAAGTCGGCCAGTCGATTTCCAGACGGCGCCTAACGCTCACTATCCACCGTTGTTACCCACACAACCGTGATGGCTTAGAGCCACCTCCATCCTGGTAGCGAAAGGTTTGACAGCCCTAGCCGAAACCGCCCAACAACCAAGTTATGAAGCATCCACACTGCCATTATGCGGTGGGAATCCAACTTCGACAATGAAAATCCCCTCTCGATGCTCGCCCCGACGTGACTTCAATCACAGGGATGCACCACTCCAGTGATGTTGGTTTTATGGCTTGCCTATTCGGTTCCAGCGTCCCTCAGATCACGATTCATGCTCATGGAGAAGACTATCTGTGGACACAGCTGCCAAGGAAAGTGCACTATTAACAACTGAACTGCTGTCTTTCTAATACTATGGATAAATTAACGCACCTTATTTCAGTGTAATCTGCACCTTTGGCCTACCTCAGACGCTACATTATAGTACGACTGGTGGGTGCCTCTTAGGTGCAGCGACGTGGCCTTCAAAATGGCCATGATGGCGCCCTGGCGACAATAACCGAGCACGCGGCACGGAACTTCGCCTCTCCGGTTGGACTCTCGACGCCCTAGGTTATGGTTCCGTGCATCGGCGTACGGCAGTGCTCTCACTGCTCAGAGGACGACTCAGGACACAACACGTCGAGTTCAACATTGCAACCCCATAACTTCGGATGTCTCTAACCAGTTAGATACCTTGGGTTGGGAATGAAAATGGACCTACGGCGAAGTCGGGACACGTTGCTCCAACGTCTAATCGATCCATCGCGATATGAAAACACTATGCGCATGAAGGCTTTACTCCCTATATCTCTTCATGGCTCCATTCTCAATGCACGCGGCAAACCCTTCCACAATCTCCATTTTCATACGTTCCGGGCTAAGTGTCATGTTCCAATCCCCAACTGGGAGATTATTCGCCAAACGTCGGAAATTCCAGACAACCCTAACACCACAGCTCCAGCTGTCATTTTGCTGCGGCGTGGGCTGATTCCCAGTCAGTTCAGACCCTCCACAGTGACACCGGTGTTCGACACTTACAGCTTCACGAAATGTGAATTTTAAGTCACCGAATTCTTCCTACAATCGCGTCAGAATCTCTCCACATAGCTAATGAAGGTCCTCTCACTTTCACCAACTTCTGCACTCGTGTCAGCTTCATGGTGCCGTGGATTACGCTTTGGTCTGCATGCGAATCATAGTGACGGATAACTTCTTCACGCTCATTGATCTCGAGCAATGTGAAATGCCGGTTGCCATGGTTCAGAGGGCAGAAGTACACCAGACGTGTCGAATCCCCATATATCTCATAAGCTTTTTTGCGGAAGTCAATAATCTTCTGGGCCCAGCCAGCAAGAGGTCGCTTGACAGGTTTCATCCTCTCATTTCTTCCCAGTTCGTCTAATGGAACGCTATAGCCATGGTGAACGAAGAAAGGCTTGTCCGATATTTGCATCGCCGCCACAATGGTCCAGGCATCAAACCAATCTTCCTCGCGAAGCCGCCGAAATATGTTGCTATCGAGTTCCACTCCATTGTTAATCGCAACACTGTTACCCTCGCGGATCTTGCGCTTGCCAAGAACCTTGGCTCCGACGTCTTTGATTAATTGTTCCACAGCAGCATTTAAGGTTGCCTTTGAGACGGCATCCTGGTGCGAAATTATGGCATCAGCCCCAGATTTCTTATTCGTCCGATGGTACTCACAGCGTCCACGCAGAGAATGGCATGAAGTACTTGGCATTCCTCCTCTAACACGAGGTTTTCTGCTCTCAATGTCTCACACAGTTCGTGGAGATCCGGACTCTTTTCAGCGATTAGATCTTCCAGTTGTCGACCTAGGATGTCCAATAGTAGAATCCTTCTTGGGTCCTTCTGAATATCTCTGATCATCACATCGAGCTGTTCCCCACTCATTTTGGTGAGCTCCCTACGGAAGAATATAACGTCAGCCAGTGAAAGGAGCTTAGTGTTAGAAGGGTTACTAGATCTTGGGACTAAATAGGATTCCCAGGCCCAAACCCTTAATAAGTTTCGTACTCAACTTTTGGCCTCTGGTGAGCTGTATGCTGATGCGCTTCCTCTGGAGCCGCTTGTCTTGCTTAGCGACACTTAAGCCACGATCCGAGGACAGATGATGTGTACTATTCCCCTCATCTTGCAAGTCAATTCTCCTAACGCCACTAAGACATGTTCCTAGTCGAGTCGTATCCGCTGACAAGTGCTGCATTTCGTTCAGCACATGGATGGCAGCACCTCGGCGACCAACCGGTTTATTCTTCTTGGTGAGGATTGTTGTCAGTGACCGTTCGATCTGGTTATCATCCCACGCTCCCATATACTCCAGCATATTCAAGATCGTCACTCTTTGATTCTCCGACGAGCCCATTTCGAGCACTTGCATCCACATAGAACCGTCAGACCACTGGTTCACCCTGGATACGTCATTGGCCTCAGGATAGTTCTTCCCAAGGGACTGCAGAATCCTCGAATGAACAGCCCGAGGAACCCCGTAAGGATATTTGCTGAATTGATGGATGATGCGCACAGCTTCAAGAATCATGTCCATTAAGGAGGCGGGCTCTGTTAAACATGAATTTATCGCCGATACCGATGAATAAACAACGCTCTCAGCTGGTATCCCCACCTTGACTCCGTTAACCTCTTTCGTTGGGTCTAAGGACGCTGCAATTTGTATCTGCGTGGATAACACAATTAAAGCGCTTCCAGTTTGTTGGAGTAGTGGTGTGCCGAAACCCAATCGTTGCTCCGCTTCGGCTTTGTTCCTTTCTGAAGTAAACCCAACCTTAACCACAGCAGATTCCAAGTGCTCGTCCACAGTGGCTGCCTGGCCCGTATTGTGATCAAGCGGCATAGGTCTAAAATTCAGAGTACGGCCCTCCTGTGGCACATACGGTTGTTGATTGAATGTGATTCGACTGGCGATGTGACCAACTCTGACAACGTCATTCGAGGCTTGGGAGGGATGAGTGACCATGTCACCCAGCTCGGTAATATCTTCAGGATCCTGAACGGAGTATAGTACAACGTCGGTGATGTCCAAGATTTTGGTCTTTGCACTTGAGATCTTCGCAGCGACAGGTGGTCGATACGTCAAGTCCTTATTGGAAACAGCTCTGCGTTTCTTGGAGTGGGCAGAGCCATTACGCAGCCCATCCGTCTCTTGATGAGAGATGGTGTTCTCACAGAGCCGCTGTATCGTTTTCCCGACTGCGCAGGCAGTCTCACGGGCTCGCTCGCAAAGCTTTTAAATCTCGACGTGGAACTAGGGTAGTCCATTGTGAGATACGGCTATCAGCACCTAGGATCTTCAACTTCCACATACCTCTGGTAGATCCTCCATGTTCGCAACCATGCCGGAGGCCATCAAATCAACAAGCTGCCGAAGCAGCGACAGTGCCTGTTGCGTGTTCGCGGACCGAGCACCGAGCGACGATCCTTTGGAGTCAGACGCTCGAGACTTCATCGTCAATTCCCCAGGCGAGACGACGAAACCAATTGATCCGGGGAACACACAGTTCATTGACGAGAGGTGGAATTGGCTGAGGCAGGAGAGAGAGAGAGAAGCAGGAAAACAAAAGGATCGAGGCAGTATTTAACCGTTGTGGCCAGAGGCGTTTCGACCTCCTAGGAAGCTGAACGGATCAGCTAAGGGTCCGAGGTCACATCAGTCGACAGTGTTGGTCTGGACGGGCAGCTTCCGACGGTATTTTTCGACGCCTTCCAATCATCAGGGCGCAATGGCTAGGGTTCGACGAGGACTGGGATAGATTAATGTTCGTTAATGGAGTACCACTTTCCGGCTGCTTCACTTCGCTCGATGAATACTAAACCCCAACGAGATATTGCTGATAGCCTGGAGCCTGCGCCTGGACTCTTTTGCCCCAATGAGTCACTTTGAGCTCCCGTGGCAGCACCCACCTCTCAAATAACTCCTCATGACCGAGGCCGATTTCGTATGAGACCACGGCCGCCGAGAACAGGGACACCCTGCACCACTTTGCCCAACAAGGCCGCCGTCCGGCGTGGCACCTGTATGGACATGCCAATTAAGGGCGTCTTTCCCTCGCAGTCACTGGTAATGCGGATAGGAATGACCGAAGGTCTTGCGGACCAGAGGATTTGGCATGAGCGCTATGCTCGGCTGATAGTACATTCAAGGATCCTCTGCCACTTGGTTTAGGTAGCCACTATCATTACCACTTTTGTAGGGTGGAGCATAGAGAGCCTAGTGCGGATCATTGGGCCCTCATGAGCAACAGTATGTACATGCTGGGCTACTATTCTAAACTACAGTTAACAAGGGTAATTTCGTTAGCTCGACCCGAAGGAACGTGACTCTTGACGAGAGGCTTATAAGGGTGGGTTTAGGCGCTATGCCCCTAAGCATTAACTAAAACCCGCCGGAACTTAGGCTGTGTTTAGGCAGTGAGGGCCTAGAGAATTTGCCAAGCGTCACGTATGTTAGTGTTGAGCTAACGAAAATTACCTTTGTTGACTGTGCCTTATGATCCCCACTTAGTATACTATATGCGCGATCTTTCAGCCTCGTTGGGGCTCAGTACTGATCCAGACTGGCTTACCTTTAGCCTTTCACCGGCCTTTTTCACGTGACTTTATGACTTTGTTTTTTTCGGCAAAGTTGCCTCCGCCGTCCGACCTGTTCCGTTCGATTTGCTGAGAGACCTGGACTCCCAGCTGTTATCAAGTTCCCACCTTAACTTCCTCAAGTCAAACTACGCTGTAATCTCTCTTTACAGTATCAGCTTTTTGATTCTGTAGTCGAGGCTTTTGGGTATTTTGGGACGGCATCTATGAATAGCATCGCCAAAGTTAGAAATAGGGGCGAACCCATATGCTATTTATAGCCATGGCCTAGATTCCTTCACCCTACAAAAACGACCGAATCATCATCCGTACAGGATCACTATTGTCACTCTATCGTGACGGAGTAGTAACCATCATGGAGCGCATCCAATATTGTGTGACTGCGGCAGCAAACCAAAGCGACCTTGATGCTCGAGTCCAGGCTTTGCGGGCCAAGCACGCATCTCTCGACCACCAAGCCGACCAGCTAGGGTCAGATCGCGATGTCGAAGACCTTGGGGAAATTCTCTCGGATCAGCGGGAAGCTGAACAAATTGACACGAAACGTAAGGCTGAGGATGAAGATCGGATCGCTAGCAAAAAATGTCGATATGAACAAAAAGTCAAGAAACGTAAGGTCGAAGATGAAGGTTGTGAACGATCGAGAGCGAGCCTTGGAGCGGAAATAGTGGTGAGTTGGCAGCGATATTCCACAGCAGAAATCTAAGACTCAGCTTAGTCCTTTTTTCAAGAGCTTGATCTTGAGACATGCAAGTATATGCTTGATTTGCTGGGCGAATATCCGCTTAAGCAGCAACAAGATCTAAAGCAGCACTCACGATCACAGACCCCTGGAGCAAGTGTGACAGCCCCTTATTCCACCACCGAACCCAAAGAGTTTCCTGGCTTCCCGAAAGCCCAGTCACACCGGTCAGGCGCTGAGTATACAGGTCCCGGGACAGGAGCACGAGTATCGAATAAAGGTAAGTCGGCTTGTGGCGCTTGTGGTAGGAGGTTCTACCGTCGGACCACTCGCGATAATCGTGAGAAGCAGCATAAAGATGGTCATCCCAATCGCTGTCCAGAACTAGGCGACCACAAGCCATTCGGAATTAAAAACTCAGCCATGATGAGCGCAAAACTGGTCAGATATCCCTATTCGCCTTCACGGCGTTTCCTAACTTCTGTCTGCAGATTTATGAAGAAACGCATCCCTATTACGATTCTAGTGATAAAGCATCTTCTCAAAGCGAGCAGAGCACCCCGTAAGTACTTCTATTGAATATATGGGATCGATCCGGAGATCTAATCATAGTACAGGCGTACGAAGTCAGAACAAGTTTGTCCAGAGAAGAAACGACCCATGATTATATTGAAGATTGGCACCAAAAGTGAGAATCAGGGATGACTGATGGCTTGAAGACAATGTATTAAGTCTCACGTACCGTAGGTCAGTATCCCTTCAGACTCCAGCCCCTACCCACTGTGGAAGACGAGACGGGTTACTAGACACATTACGATTTGAACTAGCGGGAGGTTCCAGACTACCAAATTTTTGCTCCTTTTCTTCCCGTCTTTCTGGATTTATTTAGATCAAGTAGCGAAGGGCTGCGGCCGAAGAACCTCTACTCCACCACCTTGCTGCCGATCCTAATGTTTCTCGAAATTGGTCTCATACCCTCTGCAACCTCTACATCGCCCTGTAGATGGACGTTTCCATCCGCGGATCCCCTACAAGGATCGATATTGAAGGATATACACACCATGCTCCGTAGACCCAAGGAATCACAAGCTTATGTTTAAGGCGTTGCCTTCTGATCCGCCGACGCCACATACCTTAGCCCTGAATTGTGCCTTTCCTAGGCACGAATCCTTGGACATACTATCAGCGGAGCATACCGCTCATGCCGAATCTC
Source organism: Exophiala bonariae (assembly GCF_035927105.1). NCBI lineage: Eukaryota > Fungi > Ascomycota > Eurotiomycetes > Chaetothyriales > Herpotrichiellaceae > Exophiala > Exophiala bonariae. The sequence goes on along the minus strand of NW_027042555.1, from coordinate 1,049 downwards.
CATCCTGCAAGACCTTCAGTCATTTCTATCCTCACTAGCATGGACTGCGATAGGACAGGCTTTCTCAATGCGCATGTCCTCTCCGGCACCGGGCAAGGAAGTGGCCTTTGTGAGCGAAGTGGTGTAAAAGTGTGCTTCACTCATGCCAACGAGGTGTTCCCTGTTCTCGGCGATTGAAATCGCATACCAAATGTGCTACCGCTATTGGGAGCTGTGTGAGAGGTAGATGGTGCCAGAGGCTCAAAGGAGCTCATTCCGGTAGAAGAGTCCAGGGGCGTGCCCTAGGATATCAGCAATGCCTTATTGGGGGTTAGCGACCATCACGCAGTGAAGTAGCAGGGACGTAGTTCCTCCACTGGTGACTAGCCATCTATCCCAATCCTGGTCTACTGGGCATGGTCTTGGAACCTTGATGATGGCAAGGCATCATCATCCACTGCCAGAAGCTGCCTGCCTAGACCAGAACTATCGATCGATGTGACACAGACACGTTAGCTAATCGGTTCAGCATCCTAGGAGGTCGAAACGCCCCAGGGCACAATATTTAAATACCGCCTCGATCCCTTTGCTGTTTCCTGTTTCCCTCTCCCTCAACTACTCCCCAGCTAATCCATCTGTCGTCAAGCGATAGTTTGGTGCACTGCCTGATTACTCTCGCTATCTCTCCTGGGTCATTGAGGGTGAAGTCTCGCGCCCGCGATCCCGAAAGGCCGTTAGCCAATATTTCGGCACTCAACACGCACTGGCAGTGCTTCAGCAGCTTGTCAACATGATTACCTCCGGTATGGTGGTTGACATGCAGGATCTGCCAAAGGTATGTGGGACCTGCAAACTTTGGGTGCTGATGTTCAAATCTCCCCATGAATCAACCTAGTTTTATACCGAGATTCAAAAACTATGCGAGTAAGCCAGTGAGACTGCTTGGACACTCGTCGCAATCATCGAGCGGTTCTGTGAGCACACTATCTCACGTCATAATACCGACGAGCCACGTAATTTCGCTATCCTCGCCGTGAAACGCAGACGTGTCTCCAACAAGGACCTGGCGT
>NW_027042554.1:0-15128 GCF_035927105.1 Exophiala bonariae | reverse complement strand
GTTCTCGCTCGCTGATTGGTCACCCCACCCAGTAATCCTACCTGATTCTAGCATCCTCTTAGATAGGTCCATCCGGACCATTTGTTACTGAGATTCGCGTGTCGCCACTGAGGCCCACAAGGTCAAGAGGACTTTCCGAGTTACACTCAGGCGTATGTCCGCCAATTTGGTCATTCGTTTGCGTTGCCGGAGTTGCTGTTGTAATTTCTTCGGCCGCTTCCAAACGAGGACGCTTGGACGGCTGGGGTTCCATGTCGTTGAGATCCGTGACCGCTTCAATCGTCGGAAGATTGTGAACTTCAGCGGTTGCTTCATCTACTCTTTGAGCATTGCGAGGCGCAATATCCTGGCTGTTTCTTCCTGATGATCGTGAGGTCAACTGGCCAGTCGACTGGTGCCTTCGTTCGAGAAGGTGTCCAATCATCTGGAATTCAAGGCTGATTGAGCGTTCCAGTAGTTGTTTCGATTTCTCTTTGAACAGTTCTGATTTCGCCGTATTCCGTCGTATTGCCCAGCCCCAAAAAGTTTCCTTCGCTTTTTCATTTGAATACAGTTGGACCAGTGATGAGAAAGCGGCATCGGTCAACATGCCAGCCAGTAGACAAGGCAAGCCGCCCTGATGGAGACCTCGAAATTTGGACTTTGCGTGGACTGGTAATATTCCGGTACCTGGAGCAGCGTTCTCCAAAACCGCCATCTTATAGCCTATTGTGAGACTCGTCCGCACATTGCCTTCATGGTTTAGACCCCATTTTCTCGCGTACGCCCGCTCAGAACGGCCTTCCATTTCAGCTAACCATTGTTGACAGTCGTAGTATAAGTAGAGGGAAGCCAGGCTGTATGCAATTTTCGGCGGCTGCATTTTCGGGGGTTGGATCATTGCCATCAGAGCATCTGTGTCGACATTGATGGCCTTCTTTACTTCGTCCTCGAAGGAAACATCCCGATATATCTCTCCTATTTCCTTTGCACTTTTCTTAAGAGCTTTTAGAATGTCTTGTGCGCCATGGGTGCACTCCCCTTCACAAGCTTTCCCTTCGAGCTTGAGGGACTTTTTGTCTATGGTTTGGGGCTTTTGGGTTTGAGTGGTTCTCTTTTCCTTTTTTTGGTCTGCACCTTTGGATTTTGGTCGTTTCTTTTTAGGCTCTTCCTGGTCGTCATCATTCGGCTCTTGCCAATTGTCACCGCTACTGGTTCCATTCCATTCTTTCAAGATTTCGTGAACCAACTGCTGGAGGTCGATAGCAAGCTGCTGGACATTGACCGTTGAGCTCCGAGGGACCAAGTTCGCACACTTCCCTGTCTCCGCAGCCTGCCATAAGTCCGTGAGACAGCCCAAATATTTGTCTGCACGGGAGCCCAGACCTGGTGACCCCGTTACGCCCAGCTGCATAACCAAAGAACAAGACCTCAGTAGTAGAACAGAAGGAGTGGGTGTAGTTGTCGTGACTGCCATAGTTGTTGACTTCCACTGAACACCAGTACGAACAGAGAGAGGAGAGGAGTAGGATTCCCACTCTAGTCCACAGTCGGATTTGTTATAACTGGGACTAACAGAAGTGGGTCATGCAGGACTTGCCTCAGCCAGTGAGATGCAAGAAATTGGTTCTGTAGAACCAATTTCTTGCATCTCACTGGCTGAGGCAAGGTACCCCATTCCCACCTCACAAATATCACCTTCCTGCCTCTCCTTCTGCTCTCGTCTAACTAGATGTCCCTGCAACTATCGGCTAACCTAGCGGTCCCCCTTGTAGTGCGCGGCCTTGGTATCCCACTCTAGCCGCAAGGTGCATTCGCTTCGTTCTCTGTTTGAACCTCCCTGCATGCTTGTGACTAGACAAGGGACGTATCCTATTTCGCATACCTTGGAAGCGTTTACATATCCTTGTCACATCACCATCGTTTTTCGCACCAGCCGTTCTTTGAGCTGGCTCGACATATAACCATGCAGAAGCCCACTGGTTGCCTTGTCGCTCAGCGCCCGACTTTCGTGCGTTGTCCATCATGGAAGCACGAATGCTCATCTGTATGATTCTCAATATTTTCACCTTGATGCTAACCTTCATCCCCTTGCTAGCATCTGTCGGTGCCATCCGATCCGCCTGGAAGGACAAGATTAACTCGACGGAGCCGATACCATTTCGCCGTTGGGTCAAAAACTCCTCTGAGAGGATTAGTCGTGTTGCTGGAGATTTAAGCCTAACGGCTCTAGAACTCACGGTCCTTGTGGCGGTTATACGTCAATTGGCTCTGACGGTAACCATTCAGCTCGTCCGTGTTGCATACTTGTGGGCAGCGTCACTAGGGGTATTTTCATCCAACCTCGTGTAGATCGAGTTCTAACTTATGTTAGGTATTCAGCTTCACCGGCGTTATTTGGAGGCGCTACCTGTACACCAGGACCCGGCTATTGCTTGGATTACTGTCATTATTTATCTGGGTGGCGTCTACGCTGGGGTTATGTGTTACCTTCACCCTCGTGTACGTTGTTCGTCAATGCCTCGGGCATGTAATTAACGGAATATCTTTAGTGGTCACAAACTTGGGCTGCGGTTATTTTCTACAGACGTGACGCTCGCATGCCTTATTCGGATGGTCTGCGCTATTCGTTTACTCATGGAATTCGATCCCAAATTCAATCCCGACCGTCGGACGCGAAGATGGTGGGGATGGTGGGATTGGAGGAGAGAAGAAACGCCTCTGGGAAATGCACTGGTCTACGACCTGATTCTTTCGGCTACCATCATTACTATTGTCTGGGTCCTAGGGGCGTATGTACTGCACGAGCAGAATGAACCGTTCAGTTACTTCGAACTGAAAAGTTACACGGTAAGCCCTGCATCAATCCTCAACCGAAATCTTCTGACCAGTGCGAGATTCAAATGCTCATCTTCAACCTCTTACTTACCCTTGCGGCTATGCCAAAGGCAATCCGATATTGGTGGCCTGTACAAGTTCAACAGGAGGCCGATTCGAGTGGCAACAGTTCGTCCAGCCAGGAAAATCTCAATGGGGGAATAGAACAGTCATCACCACCATATCCCAATTCCCTGCATAAGAGCGAAAACGACATCATTGCGGAACCCCACGATGCAACATGCTGAAGACGGTGACTGATTCGGGGCGCTGGTGTGGGGACCCTTGATTAGGTATATCTGGTAAGATAGCTAGAGAGTCGGTCAGGAGAAATCGTACGCGATGCTCCACATAAGTACGGAGATACGTGGTATCTTACAGGTGGTTGGAGGATATTCTACTTTCGTCTGTTTTGATAGAACCACCACGAGGAGAATGTATAAATATCGCGAGGTGCTTCCACAAGGAAGCCAGATAAAACAATACCTCAGCATCACTTCGGGAAATCATGAGAGTAGAATCTATTACCGATGGCCATTCTCATCTGCCGCTTCATTACATGATACATGGCAAAGCCGGTGGACCCAAAGATGGGAGCCGACCTTCTCAACATCACCCCAGCCAAAGATCAGGATCTTGTGAAGAACATGCTGGATTAACCATGGAACATCCACGATAAAGAGTTGATTGCCCCCCAACACAGTTTGTCATTCGTACCAGATATTGACCACCTGTGATGAAGTATGGCCAATTTCATCCAAACCGACATGAGCTGTGGGTATCTTCGGGCCAGCATACCCAATATACTCATCAAACTTGACGTGCTGCAAGAATTGGGACAGCATCTGAACAAAGACAAAGAACTCCGTCACGTCTTGGAGTCGGGAGGGAGGGCCGACAAGCTATTGTTCATCCTACGACTGTCCCCCAAGATGATGGAAAACCCTAAGATCAGTGAACACGTCCAGGAATTAAGTGTTATGTTATACTTGTGGATTATGTAACTCAATACACCACCCAATCGACACATCTTTCATGAGATTTTCCCCTCGTTTTATCGAGGGCCTATCAAAGTTTGGCTCGACAAGGATGGTATACGGACATTACAGGAAGGACAACTGACATTCTGGATTGTCGTGGATAGCCATATTCGACTAGGCGTCGGCGAGGAGATAATACTTTTGCCCCTCTCTATGTGGACCACGGACCGGAAGCTCATCATGTTTGACAAACTAGCGGTTTGTCAAACTCTCGGCGTGCTCTGGGACAGCCGAGGGCTGAACCTCTTCAAACCGGCAGACGAAGAAGAAAATTATCTGATAGCTACCTGACTAGGAACATCAGCCCCCACAGTTGGTTTCCTAGTTATTGTGCGTTGGTTGAATTCTTCAGGTCAAGGTCAAATAGAGTGGACGAGACTGAAAAATTACTTCTGGGGCAATAAGAACGCTGGAGGGTTGAATTCTTGGACCGTATCAAACGGTGGAAGCGGAGCCGGCATTGCCCACCTTGCGGACTACCTCTCGAATAAACTAAACTTAGTATTAGTTAGACCATAAATGGAGTTCAATGGGAAGTTATCCACCTAAGTATATATGGCCATGAACCCCCTGGTCGTCCAGGTTCTACATGTCCCACCATTCTCCTTGTTCTCAGACTCTTTCCAGTCATCTTGATCTTTTACGTTGTTAGGTATTATTTTATCAGAATGGTCAGTACACGTTTGCAAGTGTGGTTCGCCCATGGATCTAAATCTTCCTAGCCGAGACACATGTCGATATCTGACACCGGGGTCCCACGATCAATGGCCAAGAATCTCCTTATGACCCTCATAAATACTGTTTACTCTCCTGAAAGGGCTTTATTGCCAGACAACACGATCATCGAGAATTCTTCAGTCTCCAATGCGACACTCGAGCACCTCGTTGACCAATTTGATCGGGAAGAACAAAAGATTCTTTTCGGGCTATATACTCAGTTTAATTCAACACTGGTCCCACGTTATTTCCGGCCTGTTGTCGAGCTCGTTTTCGATTTCGTGAAGGATCATGATCGAGAGTTGTGGTTCGAGGGATTACTCAGATCACTGGAAGCATTAACGCCACATGCTCGCACGGAAGCTACTGTCCTCCTTAACAACCCCGAGGCGAGTTGGACTAAGGTAGAGGCTGCCAAAGAGGAGGATCGAGCCTTGAGTGCTGAGGTCGAGGCCATGATACTACTGACCCCTCAATTGTTGGTGAGTCACTCCAAGAAGGTTCCATCGTCGCACGCTGACTGGAGAAAAGAGGAAATGTGGTGAGTTAGTTCGAACTCAACCAAGAGAAAACAACCAAGATACAAGTTTATTCGACGCGACCATGAAGGTCTTGAACCGTTCCCAGTTCAGTCTACAGACCATGGACTGGATTAGTTCGGTTGGTTACGAATTCGCTCTCGCATGCCATAGAAACTACGACGCTTTAGACGGTCCGATTGTGAAACATTGGCTAAAGGACCCCGAGACTGGCATAGAGTAAGATTGTTTGCTGCTGGTATACCCACCGCTAACCAGTCCTAGTTTGGACCTCTGTATGAGGGCGCTAGAGGGAGGAGATCTTTCAGGGATGACCAAGTGGCGATTGGCATTGTTCGCATCAGTGTGGTACCGGGCTCGTGTGATGACCACAAATTCTCTCAATCCGAAGGCCAAAGTCTTTTTGGATCTATGTGAAGAATATTGCTACCCCTCTTCCCCGGATGGAGGAATACCTGGAAATGCGACTTCTGGATCTCTTTGAACACCATAAGAGATACACTGCCGCCGTGGATGGTCTTGTCGCCCCTTTGATGACTATGGGTCATTGATGTCCTGGAGGCATGTTCACCACCAGGAGCTGTGAATTTCAATTTTCCCACGGGGTGGACACAAACTAGCATGTCGTTTCCAGCAATTGGTTGTCGAGATGAATATTTATCGCGTCACGGGTGTGGGGTGTAGTGAAGAATTGTAGGACGAGTCGATTTGGCACCGATCGATTTTTACTGGCCTCATCTCCGGACTCAAGCTATGGTTGAAGGAGAAAAACAAGGAGTTGCAAGAGAACTTCAAAAAAGTGAGTGAAGAATGCAAGAAGTTGAAAGGGAAGAACAAAAAGTTCAACACTAATTACAAGACATCAGAAGAAAAGATCCAGCAATAGAACGATGTCCATAAAAAATTAGAGGCAATCACCAAGATCGTGAATGAAGATTACAAGAAATCGCTGGAAGACAACAAGAAATTGAAAGAAGATGAACGTCTGGGCAAACTTGGTACAGACCAGCATGTGACGACAAGTGTCAATGTAAATTGCTTTGCGACGGGGTCGTCAAGGTCGTGAAATTTCAGGCATTTTGGATCTTTGTGGTATGAAGACAGTTCCATTCTGAAATCTGTGGATCCGCTATACTATTACCCAATTTTAGTATCGGGTTTGGTTGAAGATGACACGCGGGCAATGAAATCGCTCTCTCCTATGGCTCATAAAAGCATACCTCCCGCTGGAGTTTAGTTGCCTTTTCCTCCCTTCTTGCTCCTCTTATCCAACCAAAATGTCCTGCCAACAGGCTACTCATGCAACTGAACGCCTGGGGTCATTATCGAATGGCGACGATTCAAAGAAGAATGACTTTAAGTTGGTTATACTCGGAGGAGGAGGTGTTGGTAAGACTGCCTGGATCGAACGGGTACCTCGAGCGAAAATCTTTCGCACTCGTGCTAACCTTCCTCAGGCGCTGCACGGGACGTATACCGATCAATTCGATCCGACTATCCACGATACATATTACCATTCCCTGTCGGTGCGAGGCCACGCCTGCGCCCTAGAGATTCATGACATTTCCGGACTGGATTTATACGATAATTATACTTTGGTTAGAAGCGCGGACGCCTTGGTCCTCGCGTACAGTGTTACGGATAAAGAATCAATGTGGACCATCTGGGACTGGGCCGCAAAAGGTGTGATGGATGGCATTCCCTCCGCTTTGATTGGAACCAAGCTCGACATGAGGCATATAAGGCAGATTTCAGTCCATGAAGGAAGTCTCTCCGCGCGTCAGCTTGGGGCCGAGTTTTTCTCGGAGGTATCTGCAAAGGAAGGGACCGCTGTCGATGACATTCTCCCGAAACTGACAGCTCTCTTGATGACCGAGATTTGGGGAGAAGCTGCGGGTGCTGCACGGGTAAGAAAGTCCCTTGCGAGCAAACGTGATACATGGCTCAAGGAACGACGTCCTATGAAAACGGTACACCTGGCACAAAAGACGAGTGGTGCAACATTGGTGAAACTTCCCGCCATTTGTAAGATAGAGAGCGAATACCTCGTGAGACAGTTCGATTACGCACTTTTCTAATTACAAAATAAACGACAATTGCTGGCTCTTCTAAATGAGCAGGAGTGGAAAGGGAGGGATGGAGAGGTTCATGGGAATGGAGGAAGTGGCGATGGGCATGGTTCACTAGAATGTGTCGCGGTGAACGTCCATCGCACTGCAGATAGGATATAGGATGCAGCAATAGTGAAAAGATCCTATTAGCCTCGATCTGCGCCATCCTGACCTCTATGGTCTCAAGTGTTGTTCCAGCAAGGGGAGAATTGCTCCGCCCGCTAGGGACATATAAAAAGGTTGTCCAACCCGATTTGCATTCTTGCAATCAGTCGCTTTGCCTGAATGCCCACGGAGAATCATCTTCCTACTTTCAACAGGCCGGACGATAACTTGCTTCAGTGTTCAGAATGTCACAGCCACCACACAAGTTCTTGGATCTGAGCAAGTGGTCCTTTGATGCTCTAACACAGCAGCTCCCCGCCACATTCCCAGCGGACTGGGGTCATCGCGGAGACCCTTTCGATCCAAGCAACCAACCCAGATTGCCGCTCGTGCTCGACTGGGATGGCCGTCAACTGCTCGTTCAAGTCACAGATGACAGCTGGATGATTCCATTGAAAGCAAGTTGTGACCCGGTTTGGCGCACAGAGCTCGAGCACGGTCAGAAGTGGCTCCGTCTGGACAAAATGGTGCTTTTGATATATCAGCTGCTTGATAAAGCACAACTCGGCAGCAAGGAAGCCCTTTACGGTGTGTGGCGGGATATGAAGGCGGTCTTGTTGCTGTGGGCAATAAATTATCGAATTCAAAATATGATGGAGGCATACTACATGCTGTTTCCAGTCGCGTGCATCGGAGAGCTCGTGACCATCAACAAAGGTGTACAAGGCTATCTGTGCAAGTGGCGGCCACAACCAAGAATTATCTGGTCGTGCGAGATATCACAGGCAGGATCGATGAGGGTGGTCGAGATCCCGTGGCAGGAACTGATCGACATACCAACCTGCGTTCGTTTCACCGGAGAAATGGGCAGTCTGCTCGGAGAACTCTTCAAGCTCACCGGGCCAGATTTGAAACCAGGCAAATGAAAGCACCGAGATATCAGAGCCTCAAATCCAAAGTCTTCTCGACCCTCAACAAGACACCGACCCTTTGCTAAAGAGGCACGAACATATTTTGAGTATAGTTACGTAGACTTTGGGGTCGACAAAGTCGAAGAAATTCTCACACCCTCCATAGTTGTCACTAGCACACTCAAAGGATTTCCGGAGATGAGAAAACAAAGACAAAAACTCACATCACAAGGTCACAGTAAATGGAGCAATGATGTAATCTGATTCATGATGGACACCAGAGACCAATTGATACCCCGTAAACTAGTCACTGAATGCATGACCCCATGTTTCTTACAAAGAGCAAGCTCTACCCTCTCCACAATTCAGCGTACAATGTGTTCGGAAAAGCAAGACTAATCAACGCAATCACATCTCGCGTAAGTTGGGGTTCATCGCTACGAGTGTTCAAGGTGAAGCACGTCGCACAAATGTTGGTACAATTCTATCCTAAACAAAATCCTGACACAGACACGGCTGAACGTCATATCCCAACGTCGATCATTCCTCGCCTGAAGTAGGTGGTTTACAAAGCTCAGCCCGAATAGTAGTGGTAGCAGTGGTAGCCCCTGCAGTTGATCGAGCCGTGGCCAACTAACTTAAACTACCTCGCAGATCGGACGGCCTAAGCATCCGTCTTTCCCCGCTGAACTAGCAGTCCCGGCGGGTGGAAACCCCTGTTCAAAAATACGACGAGGACATGTTACACAGGCTACACTCTCTGCTAAGGTGTTCCTCTGGGAAGCCAAAAGTACATGTGCATGGGGCAGAAGCAACTAACTGTGGTGTGAACCTCAGAGTGGGGCACAGGGCAAATCAGGATGGAGGGTGGGGAAATGAGCTGCCTTTCTGGAGTCACACTCCGCCTTGTGATAGGCGCCCGCTTCCAACCATCTTGCATGACTTCAAGATGTCGATTGCAATTGACAAGTTACTCACCGTATTAACCGAAGTTTAAAGTTAGGGATTTCATGATCGTCGATTTCATGGTCCTGTGCCTGGACGATTCAAAGCCGCACCACTTAGTTGTCTGAAGTGGGATCCGATTACGCGCATGGCCGTATCCCTCTCGAGGCAATCCGAGACTCCTGGAGGAGCACATCTTGCAAGCGGCTCATGCTTTCGTTATGCTCAGCGGCCAATGACAGTAAGTCTAGGTGAACCCCAGGCGATCAAGTCGTCGATAATTCAGGCTGTCACGAGCAACTTACTGGTTTTAGCTACGGGGACATCCGAAATTTAACGGTGGCGCAAACATTACGGCAAGGCTGGCACCATTCGGCCGGATTCAATCCCGCCGCCATAGGTGCCAAAGCAATAATCGGCAGGGGTCGTGTTCCTTTGTGGCAATCAGATTGGTCGATCTATATTTGCCATCTGCGGCATTGATGGAGCCTAGCAAGCCGCTCCAGGTTTGCAGGACAGATAGCTTAACTTGACATACAACCACCCTCCATGATAAAGGAGAAGGCACGTATTGCTCACGTGATACTAGAATATTGTGTGCCCATGAATCAGGCACTCTACACAAATACGTCTTATAATTTCTTCCCTCATACCGATCTTGAGTTGTTTCTATCCATCCCACCTGCGGGATTGATTCCTTCACGGATGCTCTCCCCCCAGCTCAACATTTGCTGATTTTCCGATCCACTGTGTTTGTCATGGCCGATTGTGAAGATACTGGTCCCCCCAGCTCTCCTACCACGTCAAAACGGGTTCGATCATCTCGTGTCAGTAGGGCATGTAGTGAATGCCGTGTTCGCAAGACCAGATGTGATGGTCTTCAGCCTTGTACACCCTGCCAAGAGTTTAAGAGGAGTAAGTCTACAACCACAATCAGCTATTCACGTTCTCATCATTCCGCTCCGACAGACTGTAAATTCATGTCTACACGCAAGCAAAAAGTACCCGGGGCTTCACGAACGAAAATACTGGAAGACCGCCATCGCCGTGCCAAGGCTTTGGTCACTCGTCTCCATGCTCAATATCCTCATCTTGAGCTCGGCAAGAAGTTGAGTGATATCTTCGATTCGCCTCCTGCATCACCGGATCCACAATTGGGTATCCTAGGTACTAGTGATTATACCCCCAGCAGTGGGGTGCCCGACACGATCGATCACAAACCTGGTCCAACATCAAACCAACATGTGAGCAGACGCTATGGTGACAAGGAGATAAATGAAATCGTAATAGATGATGGGCCATTGGGATCCACTCCACCGCCCAGTATCGGTGAAGATCAACAATGGATGGTCAAGCAAGACTATACCGATCATAACTCGTTGTTTATTGGCGATCAACAATCATTCAACTTTCAATCTTTATCATGGTCAATGACGATGCAACCACAAGGGCCTTTTTCAGAACCAGTTACTTTACGTTCGCAGACCGCGGAACTTGATACAATTCCAGGGAGCATTGAGTGCCATATCGAAGGGTCTACTTGGCCGCACGGTGATACTTCTGGACACTGGTCTCAACTACCTGCACATAACCATTGGCCATTTTTCGAGGAGATGCGCCAGAGAAATGCATCAATTTCATCCACCACCGCATCGCCTGTCTGGACATTCCATCCGCGCACGTGCGATTTGAATACTGGATAAACTCCGAGATCAAAGGTGGGAAGTTCAAGTTCGTTTGATTTCTGCCTGCGTCGACGATCCCAATGTCACAAAGACTTAAGGATACACCTGGATCCTCATACGAAATCCTTCTAACCTCGAACTATAACCGCAACAGCAACAGCAACATCATCCATTGGCTAGACTGCAAAAGTCGAGTGAGAACGATCTTGGGAATTGTCAAAGCACCGACGAGAGCTTTTCAGGCTAAGGATTCGACCATAGAAGGTAGCCACGCAAGTGGGTACACACCAGGCATTCAGAGCTCGGTTGCCACACAGATGCACAATGGCGATATCAACTCGCTGGCCTACTTTCACGCCAGCAACCAGCTCGAACCCAACAAAATGTGTCTACTGCCATGAACGTCAAGTGACACGATGATCCATGCTATTTGAGGGTTGAAACTGAGGTGAGGGACAAAGATGTGCCTGCCTCACGTATATTCCTTTGTTATCAGGTGAAGAAATGCCAGCAAATGCTCTTCTCACAAACGTCTAACTTCTTCTAGGCGGGAACCGACTTCGATATCTGACACATCCTTCCACGATTTCTAGTACTCCCCATCAATCCTCACCAGTCTGTCAAGCGCGTAAACAATAAACTCTCAAGGACATAAAGCCCTAAGTGAAAACCCGCTAGCCAATTCTTTGGCTGCATGCACGGGTTCATCTGAAAGTGCACTCCGTTCTGACACCATGTTGAGGCCTCAATCCTCGAAGTCAGAATTTTGCGCCACCTTGTGCAAGAGATGTCGAAAGGATAATGAATGAGCGATTCTAAAGACGAGTGTGTTGCAAGGCGACCTCAATCCTCAAAAGAATGAGGAGCTTTTTACGTACCCATCTATGCTGACTTCTTTCACTGTTGTAAGCAGACCTATGAGACCACCAACTCACCCTCTCCAGCTGCCGCCTTGATACTTTGAGCTCTGCTCTTGATGAGGGTTGGAACACCTTTTTCTTCGCTTTAGCTGGGGACTATATCGTCTGCCAGTACCAGGCGTCATGTTCCAAAATCCCATGAAGCCTCGTCATCCCTTCGAAACCGAAATGGGAATCAAAGCGGAACACCATGAGCATGCGTTCATCGTATCCTCGTATTCTTAAGGGACCAGCCTACCCATCATTCTCTCACACCAGGTATCCCTTTGTTATTGTTTACCTTCCTCCAAGACGGAGTGGTTAAAATGCTTTATGGACATCTTACAGTATAAGCGAGTGGACCGCTGGGTTGAAGAAGGCAGAATCTGAGATCAAAGCAGTGACTGCGGCTGCAATGGGTGGAGCTGGAGCATCCCACAACTATATACACATCCGCAGCGATCGGCTTCCCGGATTGTGGTTCATCTGAGACAACAACTGCTTCCATTGTCGAATAGTAAACATGTTGGAGTTTACAACAACCAATAGGACGAAGACATATTGCGGGATAACCTAGTCTGAACCATGCCGGCGGTTAGTCCTCCTTCCTGAAATGATACTGAGTCTCGCAAACTAAGAGAGCCCGAATACTCTACTCTTTGGAACACAAGACACACTACACAGTATCTTGGACCCATCGACTCTAGCCGCCATCCACTGCGCGAGGGGCTGCTTCCCAATTTAATGCCTACGATTGGCTACATTGGAGTATCAGGCCGATCGGTAGCCTCTTGGCCACAATTTATAACTTCACTGTCCCGGCCACTTTCTCCGAGCATTGTTTCTCATCCTGACTGCTACATATGACAGAATCTCCTGACCATTTCCATCTGATAGTCATCTGGAAGCCTCCGCAGTCGTTCGGGGCCATCTGGCTAACAAGCATCCTTTTTGCCACACATTCAGGCACATTTTCATGGAGAAAATATATGATCTCTACGGAACATCAAATCTTTTATTGTTTAATGAAGAGAGTATTCTAGACTACGAGCCTGGCGGTTATCATCCTGTTGTCCTGGGGGATACTTTGAAAAACGGTCGATACAAGATATACCACAAATTGGGCCATGGTGGCTTCTCAACCGTCTGGGTTGCCAGAGATGCGGTGTACGTCGTCTCCATGCTATATTCTTTTGCATCGATGCTTACAGATTGCAGACGTGAGCAATGGGTGGCGATTAAAATTGTGAAGGCGAAATGGTCAGATCAGTTTCGAGAGTTGCTTGCCCTTCGAGCGCTATCTGAGCATGCGAAGGGCAATCTCGGCTCGAAATATATTGTTCAACTAGTTGATGACTTCCGTACTGAAGGTCCTAATGGCTCGCATCTTTGTCTCGTGTTGGAATTGCTGGGGCCTACTATCAATATCACTGTGGACGACTATCATCAAGTGGGAGAGCGTCTCGATGCGGAAAGTATTGTGAAAATATCAACACAGCTATTGGAAGCTCTGACTTTTCTACATGAGAAAGGGTTTGCGCACGGAGGTATTGTGGGCTGCTATCTCTGTGGTCTTGTTAGAGCCACTTCAAATTGTCGGAGCTGACCGTCTGCAGATCTTAGCGTTAGAAATCTTGCCTTTAATTCTGGTCGACTGTCTCGTTTGTCCGAAAAGGAGCTCTTCGAGATCCTCGGGCCTTCAGAGTCCGAAGATGTCACCCGAATAGACGGCAGAGCCCTTGAAGAAAGTGTCCCACGTCAACTAGTTAAATCGACAGAATGGACTGGCTGGCCCGACGAAGACGACGACGAAGATGAAAATATTCGATTGATCGATCTAGGAGAAGCGTTCACCCGAGAAAACATGCCTGCAAAACTAGCCCAGCCAGAAGGCTTGCAGGCGCCTGAAACCATTTTCACCGACAAGTTTGATTCCAGACTTGACTTATGGCGTGCGGGCTTAATAGTAAGAATACCGCCGTGGAACTCCAGGCGAAGCACTTCCTAATATGTGCCATAGATCTACTATCTTACCTTTGGAGTCTTGCCATTTCAATGGTTCCGAATTGATAGCTTAGTCGCGTCAATGATCGATCTTGTGGGAGAGTTGCCCAAAGAATGGCAACCGAAATGGAGGCAGTTGAGAGGTGACAATGGAGGAGATTTTGGTCTGAGAGAAGAGGGGTAGCGCTCTGACTCCAGATTGGAAGTCGTTTTCAATGAGAATGTCGACGACCAAGAATTACAAGGTCTGCTTCCGGTGATCAAGGGTTTGATGGTGTTCTCGCCTGCCGATCGCATTTCGGCATCAGATGCATTTGCCTTGATCAAATCATCCTATGGAGAAAGCTGGTGAGCCTTTTCCTTTATCCGGAGACTGGGGAACTCCTGCGATTGAGAAAGCTTGGATCGATAAGGGCGAGAAGTGCGCTCCTAGGCTTGGCATCTAATGGTCTAGTGCTGAGTCGTTGAATCTGAGATTAACCAATCCTTATCGTCGGAACCACATGTTGGCGTACATTGTCGAGCGTGTCGCGGCCAAAAAGGATGCCACCAGCAATAACCATCGTGAAGAGAATACCAGCATTGTGGTAGAAGAGATGTGGAGATATCATGGTCTGTTAATTGTAACGAAGGAAGACTCTTCGCCCGACTTCGACCCTTCAAGATATCGAAAAGACTCATACCCAGCGTTTTATTAAGTTGTCGAAGAAATCGTCCTTTCTCAGCGTCAATTCCGTCTAACAGTCTATTAAGTTCTGAAACTGATATCCCTCCCGCGAAACTGTAACCGAGGGTAGTAGGGATCGCGCGAGAAACCCCTTCAATGCCATATCAGTATTGTATCAGTATGTTATCAGTATGGTTAACACAAACGACTGATAGAAACCTTAACTGATTATTTGTGGTCGAGGACGGTGATGGTAATCTTTGTGCAAGTCTCAAAATTTCGATCTGAGCTGTGGGTGGTATCGATCAGGTGACCTCGCACCCCCTGAAGGGGTGCCCCCAGTATTTGTTGTTGCCAAAATCCCTAGACTCCACTCGTAATGATCCACCGTACCAAATTTCCCACTAGTGCAGTTGTCAGCTGGACAAGGACCAGACTTCAGCAGGTCAGGATCATCAACCAGTTATTACAGCTTAACAAGGACCTCAGGAGATGCGGAAAAGGCTATTCTAGATCGTCTCTACGCGTAATTTATATAGGAAAGAGAACAGCCTTCATGAGTAGAGAAAACAGAGACAATTGGACAATTCCTGAAGTGCATTTCTGACTGCCAAGCCTTCAACCACTAGTCCTGAGCCATTCCAGCTGT
>NW_027042553.1:0-16286 GCF_035927105.1 Exophiala bonariae | reverse complement strand
CAACTCAGTGCTTCGACTGCATCTTCGTCTATGGACAATATATCACTGTCGTCCATGTAAAATGCCAGTGCTGCTGAGATACGAAAATCAGCCGCTTCTGTGACCTGAAATGTTGATTGTGGTTGATCTGAGGGCTGTTGCAGATAGTCGTATATGCGTTGCATCCAAGACATTTCAGATGCCTTTCCAAAAAAAGCCGCCTACGCCATTTCCACGCAGTAAGCTGACTCTATCAGACATTACACCTTGGCGGCTCGGAGACCTCATTCGCGCCGTGTTTCCCCCAATTTCACCTTGTCGAGTAGATCGAGGCCTCTTTACGACTCGACCATCGTCACGTCGAGTTTCCGAGTCTGATAAATGAATGGTTGGCGTCATAATCAGATGCAAGCTAGGGTTCTAATGTTAACTGATGGACAATCTGGACCGAATGGAAAGGACTCTACCTTTACCAGTATCTCATTCACTTCTGAATGCTGGTCTTCGTCTAACGCCAATTCAGCTGATAGACGTCTAAGCGCGCCTGAGAGCTCTTTAATCGCCTCTTTTAAGGTATTTTCGTTCTCTTTCAAATTCTTCCTGCATGGATTCCACAAAGCTTTTGCGACGACGGTCTGTCTCTCGGGCGAAAACGCAATCAATCTTGAGCTGCACGCATCTTTGACCAGGACAGTGCCCAATACACTACCTGCAAATCAGTCGATCGTGGTCAATCATCATACATGAACGCACCCTGTATTTCTTTTGTCGGCATGATAAGCATGCGGTGCTTGCATTTGAGCGAGCTGCTTGCACTGTTGAGCGATCTCCAGGCGGCGACGCACACCTCTTAGCTGGTCCTGCAGGCGAAGGTAAAATTGTTCGGGTTGCCATGCCTCATGCTATGTTTGCGTTTCACAGACAACCTATCGGCTTCCAGGCGTTTTGGAGAGTTTTCGAGCATCGTGCCTGAGTGGTGATGTGCTTGGAAGCAAATGTAATCTCCCCGTTGCCATGCGGGGAGAACGGCAATTACGTCATCGCTAGTCTCGTGCCACTCTACTAGTGCTTTGTTAGCCAGGCACTCTGCTCATGTGGCTATCTCCTGCGCAGTTACAATGGCATCAAAATGGCTTGGCGCTGCGTCATATGTAATCAACCTCAAATTTCTCGTAACTTGGCAATTCTTGCAATAAGGTGTTGGCTGTGATTACCAGACCACAACCTTCATGTACAACACTTTATTGCATTCGGTCAACTAGGCCTAGGATATGCTAGACGAACAATCGCTTTTTGTGTGGCGACCGTAATAACGACCACCTTTGAAGCGGCATCGTGAACGTTTATGAAGTTATTTCCTGAATTTAGCAGCCTTCGCTCGACCTTCCTTCTTGAGACACCGACTGTTTCGTGAGAGAGCAATCGCCTCCTACATCACCGCTAGCGTGTCACACTTCCATCAGCTCTTCTAATGCCTTTGAAGGACGAGTAGGTTCGCCTACATCACGTGAACTTACAATAAGTCATGCCTTGAAATCCCTGCTTTCGAATGATCGCATTATGATTAAAATATTCCAATGGAGACCACGTCCTCGAAGGAACGCCACTACGCTCCCTCAATACGCACCCCTTACAACCATCTCCCACCTATTGCCACGAGATACATATCTGAATTCATGTTAAACAATCCATTTCCGCCACCTTAGTTGTTTCATGCTTCTCTGGACCGAGCAAGCTGTGCCTTTCCATCCGTGTCAGCAAGTTCCTCGCGAGTTGGCATAGTTGGAAACGATATAGTGTAGATTAGAGGAACTCAATATACCGTAAGGGCAAAGCAGCCAGAGGACGGGTGGCTAAAATGCGTGTGTGACCAAGTAGGGCAGAAGCTGTCGATCATCGGGTTACTGGAGAGCTCTGCCAAGGCTGCGACACAGCGATTGGGACGAGCGCCAGGTATGCCAAGTGGATATAGTAACTGCGACTCCAGAGCAGTGCAAGAACTGTTCCTACCAATTGGGCATGCATAGAAGCGTCCCATTCATTGAGCTCTGATTGGATGCTGCCTGACGACGAGAAGGCCATAGGCTTCCCGCCTAGCCCTCTCGGCCTCAGCACTGCTTCTAGTTCACTCACCTAAGGCATTCGGCGTTCACACGCTTTGAAACGCCACCGGGCCACCATGTGCAGGAGTGAGCTTAGGGGAGGCAGAGGATCTAACCCTTCAACGAAGATTAGACAGGAAGGGTTTTTCACGTCTCTTCAGCATATTTTTGTATCCAACCACAAATTCTTAGGTGTCTCTTTGATAAATACACCTGCGTATGTAGTTTCGACTTTGAGGTTGCGCAAGCACCATGGGTTGGTGGTAGAGGTCGATCGACTCTAACAGCAGTGAGCCGAATCTGTGCGTGTTCGGAGAAGAACCGAAGAAAGTTGTCTCGTGACGTCTCGAAGGGCTCATATTCGTAGGTAAGACGAACGAAGGTAATCTAGTTATGGTTCGCGATTTTGAAGAGGTTGCCACGGTCGATCACGGAGGCGAAAGTACGACTTGCACCTTGTCGTTGCTTAGAACTCAGCCACGGATGCGGTGAGAAAAGATGGAACACTCCCTCCAGCGATGTTTAGTGCTCATGAGCCGAAGGATTAGACATGTGGCAGCCATTCGTTCTAGTGTGGTTCACGACGAGATACCTCGGACTGAATGTTGTCGCTAACTTCCTAATCAGGGAGGTCTAGCGACGGAGACACCTCTCGTACTTCTCCGTCTAAGATACCCCTCTTTTAGCTGGCTACTTATTTAGCCATGCCTTTGCTGATGTCCATTACCGCTCCTCGTACATCTTCGCAGTCGACGCTATCTGCTACTAGCAATTTAGCCATCAATCTGTTGCACAACAGCACGACTTTTTCGACGCGTGCGTAAAGCGCAAAGCTTATCGCCACCCGCGGCAAGCTGATTCGATGATTACGTAGAAAAACACTGGAGATGGGAAAATGCCACCATCGTCAAAAGCGCGGCACAGGTGGGCAGCCAAGGAGGACTTACGGCAACCGGCCAAACCATTGTCCTCGGGCTCTCGAGTGCGACGGTCGAATGCTCGAATAATCATCAGCAACGTGTAAAGCGAGCAAGAAGCGCAAGGCAATATGAAAGTTGACCGGATCAGCGGACCGTCAGTCTGTGTATTTACCAACTCTAGCTAATTGAGATGGCGGCTTTTGATAGGTTCAATGATTTGAAGTGCAGAGGATGTAACTCGGCTGCAGTTTGGTAGTAGTGCTGCGGCTGTTGACGGATTTGGCGGATGTCTGCACCTTAACATGGAGACTGACGAAATGGCGAGACTCAGCGGGTTAACAGATCCGCCATGCTCCTGAGGTGTTAATTAAATTCCCTGAATGCCCCGCGGTCTCTTCGTCATGACCACCACCGGATAGGTATACCGATCACCATCAATAAGGGATACTAACATGATGTAATAGCGGAGTAAGGTGGCTTTTCTGTCCTATGTAAATAAGTCCTTCGGCTTACTCGATCATAGTCTCCCAGTTGAGAAACACAGATATCAGTCATAAGATTAAGATCTGTACCATGGCGACAAACGCAAACGCGGAATTCAATAAGCAGAATACCGATACGGACGACATCCCCCAAGGCGGCGATACCGTTGACAATTCATATGCTAGTCGTCCGGGCCAGAAGCAGGTGCCGGTCGTGAAGGATGAGACTCCGGTTGAGCAACCAAATGACGCACGGAACCCTCATTCAGATGAGGCCCTTGGCAAGCATATCAGTATTCTGATTTGACCTTTATTAACATTAATTTAAGAGCATGACGAAGCCGAAGCGATTGACAAAGGTAACATTATCAAGGGTGGTCGTACTCGAGGAGCAACAAAGCCATCAGGGACCTACCGAGAACCAGAGGGCGAGGCAGACCTACCTGCTGATGACGGCACTTCTGCCGTACGTTGAAGGAGGGAGTTTGCGGTAAACATCGATGTAAACTGGATATTAATGCTAGCTACACTATGCACAGCGCACTTTAGGGCGCTTCGATATTCGAGATTAGCTAATCTCGAAGGACAAGAAACATCTTCAAGGGAAATATTCGATTGCCGTAGAAGTTGAAGAGATCCTCTAGTCAGGCAAGTTTCTTCCGTTGATATAGGCCTCCACGTCAGCTTAAAGCCTCCTTCTTCTACTGCCATTCGTTGCATCCGCGTGTTCATTTCTTGAAGCATCGCGATGGCCTGCCAATCTCTCGCGTTCAAAGCCTCCTGCATGCTTCTTTGCATCTCCCGCAAATATTTGATAAATTTCCCTCACTACTTCCCATCCTCGCTGTCTAGATTTAGTGCGACCTCAGTTTTCGCGTGAAGCTTTACTTTCCTAACCTATTTGTTGCCATATACAAAGCGTGACCGGCCTGTTGCTCATGAGGTATTACCAAAGTTTTTGCTGAGTCGACATCATTGGTGTGGCGAAAAACCACGCTGCCTTGGCCCATCGCCCAACTCCGAAAATTGGGAGTCTGTTTCAACTCAACATCCCTCCTTATACCTTCTTCACAGCATACTATGCCAGCTCGGCGTGGCGAACATGACATTTACGGCATTCTCACCAAATGGTTCTTCAAACCCCAGCAGGCTGCGTTTTGCAGATCCTTGTATTCTTGCAGTCTGCGATGCGATGCAGGTAGTCAATTCCGTATAACTTGAGAGACTTGTCGGAGTTGGCTTTCAGCTAAGATGCATATTCTCGCAGAATTTTGCTATCAGAGCAATAAGTATCATTAAAGTGAGGATTCTCCACCGGCTGAATTTGTTGAGGTCGTAGATATACTTTATGACCTTGTCCGTAGAACCCTCTAAAGGATTGGCCCAATTCCTTTTTTTGGTGATCTTACAAATCCTCTCCGACTCGACCATTGGTCCTCAACCAGACATGAAAGTATTGCAATTACGCGTACCGGTCCTCAACCGGATCGTTCAATGTCTTACCCAGGCTCATGCCAACCTCCACATCCATCATAACCTGCTTGCGGCTGACAGCTAGCAAATCATCATCAAACTCGATTCGTCCCTTTTCAAAAGCAACTATAATACTTGACCCGCCGAACTGAAAGAGGCCCACCTCTTCCCCTTTTTGGATCTGGTAGCCAACTGTCTGGTATTTCTCATTGATGTCGACGGTACCGACATTCGTCGCACCAATTGCCACGTACAATACCTTGCCAAAATCGACTGTGTTGATACAGATGCAGCACCGTGCATTCTCCGTCAAGATATCTACGTCACTCTGTAAACAGACGGGGTCGACCTGGTAATATTGTCCTGGAATGGCTTTATACCAACCAATTGTGCCTCTCACTGGCGAATGATACCGATGATAATCATGTGGGCTCAACCGAAAGCTGGCCACAGCACCATTAGACCACGACTGAGCAAACACGTCGTCTTTAACTAAATTTGCAATTGTGAAGTTATGTCCTTTGATCCATAGTCGTCGTGTTTCAGCGACAGATGGGTAGACCACGAGCCTAGAGTCTGCAACCACAACTGCCTTACTCGGATCATCCTCTTCAAAGATGGGCCGGTGGCTAGATTTGTGTTTGCGTACAAAAAAGTCTTCAAAAGTGCTATACTTGTTGATATCAGAGGGGTCGAAGTCATCCATATTAATATGATAGAAGTCGACAAATGACTTGATTCGTAAAGCCGACGACGGCGTGCCTTCCTTTTTACCTATCTGCCTTTAGTGATACTAGAATAGCTTTTTCAATTGTTATATTTCCTGACATACCTTCCTATATAGTCTTGTCGTGAATCCACAGCCGCATCGCTTAGGTAACGTCAACCCATTCGACGAAACGACTGAACAGGAAAAGTAGTTTGATTTTCTTTAAGATAGGTTGTTGTTTACGACCTTGTTTCCCTGTCTTGCGGTTGATAGTTCGCCAGCCGACCTCTTGGTTCTTTATCAATTTGACCGACGATAAGCAATAGTCAAGGATTTGGTGGAAGAAATTCATTGCGACAGGCGTATACTACTTTCCTTGCTGATGGAAGAAATGCTTATTTTGGGAGTAAGGAGGGGAAAACGGTGGTCGTGGACCATAACAATAATCACAACACGAGGCAGAAGGGTTGAAGTTATTCAGCCTTTTAAGGTGATACCCCAAGCCATGACGTTGTTTGTAGCGCATCTCAGGCGGATCCTGAGAAATGTGCTAATCGCACTAGCGCTCCAACTACATGCAGCAGCAGTCCAAACCTGCGTCGTACAATATTGACAGGAGTTTTGCCTGCGCTCTGCTGGTCGAACACGCGTCAACGTCGGAGCCTGCATAATCAGATTCCAGGTGTTTGTTATCACAGCTTTTGGAGGGGTCATCTACATCTACCGGCAGCGAACCATAACCCACTAGCTCGCAGCATTAGTTGATCGAAGGTTGTGTCCCGAGAAGCTGGAACAGATACTACTAGACAGAGGGGCTAACTTCAATGCTCATGGAGGATATGCTATCGTGAAATCATTCAAGCAGCTGTATGGGCCCTTTTGGCGGCTTTGCCCGCCATTTTTGTCAGCTGTGTGAGGGAGAGGTTCTGCGCATAAGCTTTAGCTCTTGAAGCGCGTAACCAAAAGGGACAACACATCCAGAAGCTGCTCCGGAATACCCACCGATGGAGAGTGGAGGAAGCATCTAGCTTAGATTCTGGCTTGTGGAAATTAGTCAAATGGGCGAAGGGTAGACACGATGTTACACCCACGTGTACACCGATGCTTAAAAAGCGGGAAGGAGGACTTGCTCGTTAGGCCCAGGAAAAGGCGGAAACCTTACGCCAATCCTTTTTCCCGCTATGGCTGAGAGCTGACCTGGCAGATATCAACGGATTCGAGTACGCGGAGCCGTTTGAATGCCCGGAAATCACACCATCTGAGATCGAAAGAGCAGTTCGAAAGGCAGCACCTAACAAGATGCCGGGCACAGATGACATCCCGAACAACATCCTCCACCGGACGCTAGACCTCATCTTGCCCCATCTCCACAGACTCTTCAACGCCTGTCTCCAGCAGGGATACTGCCCGACACATCTCAGACAGAGTCTCACGGTGGTTCTCCGAAACCCCGGAAAAGATGACTACACCCAGCCGAAATCGTAACCGCCGATTGCCCTTCTCTCTAGGCTACGAAAGTTCGAATAGCATTATCTGAATTGCGTCTTGGACGTATCATCAAGCTCCTAATTGATTATCTAAAACTTCAAGAGATATATCAGAACGATTCTCTTCCTGCACTTTTGATTTGTTCCGAGCCTGGAACGGCCACCGCTATCATTAGGCGCCGATCTTAAGTCCGACCGAGTGGGAGAGTACAATAAAGCAGGGTATTGGCACGCTTGCGTCATCATGTCGTGGCTCACTGAGCGGATCTAAGCAAAACGCCAGGTACATCCTGATATTGCCAAAAACCGATTAGCTGCTTAATTCGATGGTGGCTGTTATAGGAGAGGCAACGAAAAGGTTCTTCGTGGAAATTTTGCCCGGCCTTTCGCCCCACTGTTGCATATTCACGAATCAAAATCAAGGACCGGGAATTTATCCCTTCCGGTTTCAACTTTCAGGTGCATGGATGTGCATGCGCAATTATGTCATGTTCATACATGGGACCTCCAAAGAATGGGTTAGTTTGACATGCGCCACGTAGGGCGATAAAACGAATTAATCGAGCAAACGAGGGCCAAGGAGCCCAAAACTGAAATAGCAGCTCCGATATTTCCACAAAACTACCTTTGATTTATTGTGCCAGAAGATGACGTTGCATTGGGATTGTAAGGGCTTCTGTTATCTTGTTTTTTTCGTTCCGCGTTATGCCCCTTGACGGATAGGTCTAGTGAAAGAAGCATACAGCTCGGGAAACCGTCAACCTTTCCTTCTGTTCGGCATAATAGATTTGGACAAACATATTTTCAACCCTCAGCAACTGATAGTCCACGACCCAAAATGCTCGTTGGAACCCATTACTTACCTCATTACTTGAATGTTCCCCAACAATCAGGCAAATGCGGTAAGCCTGCAAGATGAGTTCAAAGACATCTACCGTATTTTCGAAGTCAACTGAGGCTTCTTCATCAACGAAACGCCGTCGCAAAGTCGCAGTGGCGTGTATCGCCTGCAAAATTCGTAGAATTAGGGTGAGTTGTCATTTCATGCTCGCCACGACTAGCGATAACGCATATCATTCAGTGTTCAGGAAGTGCTCCTTGTGAGACTTGCGCCTCGTCCGACATCAAATGTATTATTGACGAAACTCTCGACAACAGAAGAAGGGTTGCGTTAAACCGGAGACTTGAGGAATCCTTCCACTACAAATGGATTCTGGAAGCTCTTTTATTATGCCTCCGAAACTGTCGAGGGAAGCACCTGGTCGCCACTCTTGAGTCACTATCGAATGACTCTCCCATGCCACTCCTGGCTGCTGCACTCTGCTCACTTTTAGGGCAATGTTCGGTCTCAGCAGGAAACGGCAAGGAAATTGCAGAACTTCAACAGAACCTGGCCAACTATGTTCAGGAGAATCAGTCTGTGATATCTAGCATGTCAGGGCATGATCTCAACAATCTGACTTCCGAGGACAACGAACCACAAATTAGCGACGAGCTGACGCCACCCACAAAACCTCCGAGGTCTGCAACGGCTTTGAAGCAAGATTCCAGTTCCCGCAATCCATACCTACCGATCGACAGTTCACCCGATTTCCCTTTCATGACGCCCTGCAGTTTCTTTGGGGAGCCCCCTCCGCTTTCAGGAAGTCTTGGCAATGATGTCGCATCAGCTGCAGAAGATATTGGCTTGAACGTAATCATCAACTATATGAAGAGGGCTTGTATGGAAATATCCAGGCACGATCTTTTCGAGGGCTACCTCGCGCACTGTAGTGGGTTCGGTTTGACGTCAATTGATACAGCAGGCTAACTCTTTCCTCAGCTTCGGGACATAACGAAGAGTTGAAGGAAGCGAATGAGGATTCAAACCGTCAGGAACGGGAGCGCAAACGATCATCTCCAAACTTCATGGTAAGTTCAAACACCCGCCACACCCCATAAAGTATGGAGCTCACCAACACATAACTTGTCTAGTGCCATAGCGGACCCGAAGAGAATGCTTCCAAGTCGAAGAAGCGTCCACTATCGACAATCATAATGCCGCCTTCCCGTACTCCATTCACAGAGATCCTAGCTACCACTGTGCTACCATCCAGTGTCACCAGCTCTCGTCGACCTTCGACAACGTCCTCAGCAGTCTACTCAAGTTTCACAGATCATTCTCCACTCTCAGAGTACACCTTCCATCTACAAAAAGAGGATACTTGGCCACGTCGGCAGACAGGACATTATACGGCGATTCCTCAAGTCGAGCTAAACGATCATCCGATGGCTTGTGCAATAACTAGTTTCATGGATCTTGCCCGAACAATGCTGACGCAAGGGAAACCGATTCAAGAGATCTTTGGTCCCGAGAGAGCTATTGTCGATTTGCTATTCAGAAAAAGAAGACAGTCCGACCCCCATTCTGTATGTCATTTTGCAGCCGAGTTATGCGCAGGTATCAAAGACATGGAAATGCCTGCCAAGTTGGGCATAACCTTCATGTACATCTATTTACTACGGGTATGTGGCCGGGTTAGCTGTGACGTCGCTTGTATTTGCTGACGGTGATATCTAGTGGATGATCCTACCTTCATCAGACAGTTACAGCAAGGTGCCCGACATATATCGTCCTACGCGGATGCAGATCAGCGTTCCCCATTGCGCCATCATCGAGTTCTGCCCTTTCCCTCTACTTCGCGATGCTTTGTGTCGTCGTAACCGGGATTTCCTGACCACGTTTGCGAGCAACATCAGTTGTAATTGGCCATACCCGACAGAAACGTGCATAGAGCGGGACCCTAGAACAGGGCATATCATGCTCACGGATGATTTTGCACGACATTCTCTGGATGCTGGACACTGGACAGTGCAGCCGGTTGTTTTTGAGACCTTTCCTGAATGTCGAGGTCTCATCAGGACTTTTTCTTGATTTCTTCAGCGTATGATTACCCCAATATCCGGAACAGCCAAAGGTGTCGTTCCTCAGAGAAAGAAGCGATACTAGGATGCGGCGTGCTTGTGGTGAACGAGGCATCAACAGTGGACAGGTATTACCTGCCGATGACGCATTCCCTATGGATGATGAGTTACGAACTGAGGACGCGCCAAAGGAGCACGAGGGAAGACAGTGACCGATCGAAGTGATACTGACCAATACTCATTCCAATAGCCAAGATTGAACTGCTCTCGAGTAGCATGGTTCCAGGTATCGCAGAACGTGGCACGGTCTAATTCGCGCTGCGAATTGAACTGCTCCTCTGAATTGGGCACAGCCAGAGCAAAACGCCAGAAAATCATCATGGTGCGCTGCAATCAGGTCGCTAGCCCATAAGAGTCGCCGTCGAAGCTCAATTTTGGCCATTAGACATACAACAAACCGGTCCCATAAAGGGTCACAGTGGTAAATTGTCCGCTCCATCTGCACTCGTGTACCGCATTCTTGAATGATAGCCATATCAAAAGCCCGGCTGGAAACACATTGAGAATTGACCGGGGTGCACTTTTGCAACCTAGACTATCAAATTCATAATTCTAATTCCAAAGCCTTAGCAGCCCACAACATTAATTGGTGATCCTCAATGTAGATGAGATGTTTTTGATGTCAGTAGTGAAATCGCAGAGTCGAATCGCAAAATCACTTTGCACGGAGACCATAGAGCCTTTGCACGGAGACCATAGAGCTTTTGTCTCCATCAGTGAGACTCTAGCTCATTTAAGTGTGGATGGCTCCACAGGCCCAGGAAGAAATCTCGCTATAGTAAGTTCATTGCTGCTGAGCATTATGGTCCTGACACAGTTCCAGCATGAACTCGGATGAGAATGCCGCTTGACGTGTTCTGTTAGTGGAGGCATGACATCACATCCCGTGGGCTGCACCTGGACAATAGTTGAGGAGGATGATAGGTTGGCTTTGAAAATCCTATTTCCAAGGTGCATCACTGGTTGTAGTATCCTGCAGGAATTGAATATGGCGGAAACTCATGAGTCAACAGATCTGCCTTGCTCTCGAAGCCTTGATTACAATTTCCCTGAAATGGTTCGAGGCCTCTTCGCCATAAGAGCTGCCGGATAAATATGCCGATGACCATCAATGAGGGATACTAACATGATGTAATAGCGAACCAAGGTAGCCTATTTGTCCCATGCAAATAAATTCCTACTGCTTGCTCCATCGTAGTTATTATGGCAACAAACGCAACCGCGGAATTTGACAAGCAGAATACCGATACGGACGACATCCCCCAAGGTGGTGATACCGTTGACAATTCGTATGCTAGTCGTCCGGATTAGAGGTAGGTACCGGTCTTAAAGGATGAAACTCCGGTTGAGCAACCAAACGACGCGCGAAACCCTAATTCAGATGAGGCCCTTGGCAAGTATATCTTATATTCTGATTCGACCTTTATTAACATTAATTTTAGAGCAAGACGAAGCCGAAGCGATCGACAAAGGTAACATTGTTAAGGGTGGTCGTACTCGAGGAGCAACGAAGCTATTAGGTACCTATCAAAACCCAAAGGGCGAATGAGATCTACCTGCCAATGACGGCACTTCTGCTGTGCGCTGAAGGAGTGGCAGACATAGAGATAGAATGGATTGTGATGCTAGCTACACGATGCACAACGCTCTTGGAGCATCTACCGGGAATGAAGCTTAATCTGTTAAGCAGACGCAAATAACCGGTGTGCGATCAGTAGTGATTCCTGTAACTTATAACAACTTCAAACTAGCAGTATTGTTGACTGTAGGATCGTCCATCCTATCATTCCCCTGCTAAGCTCTGTAACCGCGCAGACGAATTCGTAGCTGTAGGCCCCGGTGTAAGGAAGCATAATTCCTGCAAGAGGCGCCGTCACATATACTGCAACTCATCAATTATGTGAACCATCAACAATTGACCTTCATCCGTACGTTCCCCGGGCATAGTTTCAGGTAGACGACCTCTTTTCTCCAGCGCATCATTAGATCAAACGCAGTCTGAGTCTCTAATATTTTGCCACATCGGGGCTACCGCTACATTACTAAATCATATGGATTAGATTAGTCGGCGACTCAAAGCGACAAATCCACTCCCCAGCCAAATAGGTTGTACAACAGGTAAATTTGCTGATCACTAAGGACTAAGATACCCATGTCCAAAATGATCAAAAGGTGTAAATGCTGTTCACTATTTTTCACATCCCCAATTGCAACTTTTGTCTTGAATCCGGTGTGGCGATATACTTAGGGCTTAATGAGCGGAGTTATAATCCACGCAAAAAAGCTCCATGATCGACCGTTCTGCTAGATCAAAAGTATGCACTCGCTCTTCGGACCCGCTCCTATTCCTCTAGAACTCTTGTTTAGGAGCTACTGGTGGCGGAACCCCCCTTCTTGCCAGCTTCGCTGGCCTTCTGACTGCCTGGCTCGAAGGAGCCACTGGAAGCCTGACCTCCCTTGGAGGCAATCTCACGCTAAAGACATAATATTAGCACATACATAAGGAAGATGAAATAGGAAGCTGAGGCTTAATCGGACATGATTAAGATACTTTACATACCTGCTTGTCAGGGTCCATAGAGGCAAAGCCGCTGTTGTGGCTGGCTTGACCACCTTTGCTTGCAATTTCCTGAACTTCTTCCTTGGGGCGGTTTGCGAAGTTTCCTGGGTTGTCGTTGCCAGACATGTTGATGAGTATAAAAGGCGTATGGAGTGATCAATTCTGTGTCTTGCTAATTGTTGTGCTAATGATCATGAAAACCGAGACTCTATTCTGATCATCTCAGCTTATTTATAGCTGAAGGTAAGGATGACATCACTATGAAATGAGATTGTTCGGATCCTGTTGTAAAGATGATAATACGCCTCCTGATGCTCGGGAGCATGATCCGGACACCGCTACCCACTCGATGATGCAAGTCGACGGGTGTGGCAGGGTGGGCTGCCTAGCCTGCAGCAGCCTAGGGAGGGAACACCATGGAACTCCACTAGTAAAAGGTAGTGCTTCTGTGGCGATAGAAAGCACCAAGGCCTTAACCATAAGAGCACCAATCCACACATCCGAAGGTCGATCAGAATGCACCCTAAGTAGACTTCGCGGGATGTATGGACCCAAATGGTCGGTAAAAGCTGGCAGAAGTTCATATATGATGCGTAAGCTCATACTGCTGCTTGTATGATATCACCATAGCACCTTGAGCGTAGAACTCAGCTTCCTCTGTCGAGTAGTATCTGCACACTTCTCCGGACACATTCTTATCTTTGCCGGTAGATGCGTATGGCACATTAAAAACCGCAATACCAAAACACCTAGAATTCGTCTCCCTGAGGAAGAAGATACCACTTAGCCGATCAATTCGAAAGCTAAGAACCACCAAAGCAAGGTCTCCTAGCAAAGATAGTGCTGGTGAAGCGGTGCCCGTTGAGCATCGCTCTTCATATTTCAGTACAGTGCATGTATCATCTATGTCCCTCCCGAAAAAGGTTCGCTTCATGGGTCCAACTGTTTTTCCTCCCTTCTATCATATGTCGACCGGACTGGCCGTCTCGCTGAGGAACACTCAGACTCTCGGTTTCGTACTGGGGCAGAGGGTCTGATGATGGCCGATCTGAGCAACATAGAGTCTGCGTGGTACTCGAATGGTGTTCTTCGCGAACTGGGTTGCAGCTGGAGAGTGACAGCCCGTAGGTTTCATGCAGATATCCAAACTCAGGCATAATACCTATGGTTGCTGTCGCATGACCGAGCTAGTATCATCTCAGCAACTTTGGATCCAACCTCCCTAGGGCGATCGTTATGTTCAGTGTCGAACTCACACCCAGATAATATGGTCTACCATTAATGACATCTTGCAACAGAGGCGAGCCTCGATTATTGCCCCGATCTCTCTGTTTGAGCAACCCACGCCAACCAAGTGGTGGAAAATGTCCAATTGATCGTTTATTCGCAATCACTAGCTTCTCTCTCACTGAGATATCTATTTCGATGCCTGAATCCCCCGTTGTGTCATGGCTGCTGGTGGGACGTCCGCAGATCTGGATTGATGGATGGACCGATAGACTACGTCCTCAATATTGGAAGCCCATGTAACAAACGCATGACCACGTAGGAATATTAAGTTATGGTCGTTTAGGTCACGAGTTCCATTGATCCTGGAGTTGTTGCTAAGGACTTCTGCCATCGCGTCACCAAGATATTTATGGTTGATCAACAAGATATGTGCGGACCCAAGTGGTAGGCCATCATAATGTCGGCAGCATCGAAGATGGGATTGGGAGAGCGGAGGAAGCCGGCCATGAGATAATTGGGCTGTAACATACTTCCAGGGCTATTATATAACCAATATACAATCGAACTTTGAGGGTGCGAACGCACAACCCTCTGTACGCCAGGGTATCGGTCATAAAGAAAACCATCAATGTAGTGCTCGGAGAATTCAGGCACAGTTTGAACAGCCTGGCATCTATTAGATGGAAAAGCAACAGGGGAACAGTCTCTGACGTGCCATTGGTGGAGATCGGTCTTCGAAGAAACGAGGATAGCTGGAACATTACTTGTGAAGAGGTCGAAAGATCATGGGGATTGCGCACGGAGACACGGCCGTGCTCGTCCAGTATGCTTTGTTGATGGAAAATGTGAATCGCCGTAATGAGACGCGATAGAGTTGCTTCCATTTTGTTCAAGTGTCGGATTATTTTCAAGCGATTCCGAACGCTAGAAAGGCAACTGAGGGACACCTGTAAGGCACATCCTGGAAGAGCAATCTGCCAAGGGGTGTTATCGAATGGGGAAGATCACTGTCTGAAAGGGCTCGGTGACAGGTCATTGACTTCGCGCCCGATTTTGTTACTGCCTCTTGAAATGGCAATTGCTCAGCCTCACAACAGGATAATTTTCAATTTTAGATTCACAGGTGTGTTATATACTTGCGCTAGTATGACAAAGCTTTCACTAAATGCACTTCATCTATTTCCGTCCAACCCTGCGGCCGATACCCCACTTCAAATGTTTCGGTCGTGTTGAGATCGTCATAACGGGCACAGATGTCTAGAGCGAGGTGCTGAAAGATTCTCCAAGCCTTATAAGCCGACAGGGAGTTATCCGCAAAGCGCCGTAAGTATGACACCGCCTTCCACAGACCGCGGCAGATCATACGTGCATCGGATTGCTGGAAGTGTCGAACATTTAAATACAGCTCGAGCACCAGTGCCGCGGCAGCTTGACACAGATAATGGATAGAACCCCACCATGGAAGAAGGTGGTAGCATTCGTGGTCAGTAGGCCCATTTGATAAAAGCGCTAGCATATCCATCGCGGCAAAGACGCATGACCTCGCAGAGTATTTGTTGAAAGGCTGGGGAGTGGCCTTCTCACCGTGAGCCCATGGACCTGCCAAGGGCCGACGGTAAAGGATCATCTGTACACTGTGGTAGTACATCGCTAGTTCGATCGTTGGACGAGGGTCGTAATCTGGGGCCCTGGCATTCTGTGCATTTAACTCATCCGGGAGCTCTTGACGCCATTCCCTTAGCTGAGTTTCAAAATAATTGATTTTGTCTTGGGTTGCAGACTCAGATACACCACTGTACAGCTCGGAGTTAATACGATGACTGATTTTGCAGAGACGAGTTCGATATGGAAAGTATTTCTGCGAAATTGTCTGCTTGACATTCCGGGTATTCCACCCCGGAAATATCGGCTGGAACTCTTTTTCCTGGGGTTTATTCTGGCCTTTTTGGAAACCTGCCCACCCTTGCCCTGCATTTATCGGCGAAATTCCAAGTTTCGTGTTGGCAGTATGGTTTAGTGGTTCCTGTGAGTCAAATAGGACGTCTGTTGACATGGTCACATTATCGGTCGAGATTGCTGGCGGTCTACCAGTAACTTCAGCTAAAAATATTTCGAAGTTATAGACTGAGTAGAACAGTCTAGCTTCTTCCCCCGCCTCGAAAGAATGAACGGGCCTGTTCACAATATCAACATGTAGGCCAAGGGATATTGCGTGCCTCATTGCTCGGCCGAGTGTAGTCCACGCCCTGCATAAAGCCAACTATTCAGTACCAATCGATCTGTTAAAGTAGGTCATTTTTCTTACCGATCAACTGAACCATTGATGAATAGATAGAACGCCAGTAGTCCCATCGCTCGGACAATTTCAATGTCAGGCTTC
>NW_027042552.1:0-17456 GCF_035927105.1 Exophiala bonariae | reverse complement strand
CTTACCCCCTTCCCCCCTCCCCTTTTTTTTCCTTTTTTTTCCCGAAAACTTTGGTGGGGGGGGGGGGGGGGAGGGGGGAAGATCCTTCCAGACCCTTTGGTCTAATCTCATCAATCGCTCGTGCGCACTGATGAGATTATAGTCAGGAAGTACCTTGTCCGGAAGGTCAGATGCTGAGACACCATCCAGAGAACCCATACTATTGAGACCGGCACCGGCAAAATGTCAACAGCATTGATGCTTGTAAAGGTCCACGCAGATAATTGGTCTTTCTGGATGACTTGAGTTACATACCATGCGATCGGAAAAACTCTCCTGCGACCAATCTACTGTTTATGCAATTGCGATCATTAACATTGGGTGATGCAAAATGAGACCACTGGACACTCTTAAAAGGACTATTTCCATGACAGTCGTCAATACTGATATCGATGCTTTTGATGTATGCGACAAATCACTGAGGATCCCTTGGGGAAACCCCATGACAGGTATTGCATTTCAACGGCCTTCACCATGTCCCTATCCCTTTTACCCAAGTCCGTCTTATGCATCTCGAGGTGTTTGGTTGATCGGGCCATGGTCGGGGTTCCGAAGCCTTGGATCATCTTCAACATGTAATGAGACAGGTTTGGGGCAAGAGTTTTGTTGAATCTTGCGACCTTGTTGATGAACAGCCATAACCCTACATAAACAAGTACATTTGCATCGCTGGATGCAACTACCCGCCTCAATAGCCACCGCCAATTAAGCGCCAGTAAGTAAACTGCAAGAACTATGGGATATCTTCTCAAACAAGCTCAATCAGCAGGGCAGATGCTAATGGATAACGGCGGTGTTCCAAAGTCCTCGCGCCTGCATTCCAAACTTTCCACTTCAGTCATATTTGGAGAAACCCTGTGATGCCCGTGGCTATAGGCATCGGCTATTGACTGCGATCCAATAAGGCTGCTTTTCCCAGGGGTTATGAACATCAGTCAACCCCAGAAAGGGATTATCCTTCCCCGCAGCTAGCCATGATAGGCAGGACATGGACGCTCGGTATTGGAGTCAACCAATACATTTATCGCTGGAGGTATCGGCATACCGGATCTGGTGACACTGATATAATGATCACCATAGAGAAAGATGATTTCTGCCGGTGGTCTATCTGTTGACATGGAGTATTTGGAGTCTGATTAACCAGGTTCCCCGCGCGCGCTGGCACTTTACGACAAGATACCAACCGAGGAACATGGTATCAAGCGGTTTTCATTGGGTTTCCCACTTCGAATCCTCCTAAACGAGCGGTTCAGACACTCTGCCAATATGAGTTCACACTTCTAAGGCTACACGGGCATGACGGTCTCCCCACCGGTCGGTCTACACCCCGCGCAGTCAAATTATATATCTGCCGATGCTTTGACTGATTCCATATTCTGTCACTCAAGATTCTCGAGTACGCTTTCATAGGGAGCCCATCTTTGCAGTTATGAACAAAGCTACCCAACCAGAGCATTTCGAAGATGGTAGGATTGGAAGTCCTGAGGTTTGACCGTCTATTTTCTATCTCTCGAATATCTGCTCACCGATCCACAGAAACCAGCAAACATATCGCTAGAAGAGACCCGCAGCGATGCCGAGCTCTATGAGAAGCGCAATAAAAAGCTAAATCGTCGTCTGGATATTCGCATTCTACCTCTATGCTGTTGGGTTTATCTGCTCAATTTTCTGGATAGAGGAAACATCGGCAATTCCAGGGTGCTCAATGCAGAGACTGGAGACGACTTGCTGCAGCAGACAAACATGACGGCGGACGGGTACGCCATTACCGTCACATTGTTTTCGGTAGCATACGCCTTGTTCGAAGTTCCATCAAACTGGGTAATGTATGAAGTGTGCATGCCCTAGTCAGATATATGCGCTGAACACCTGAGATTAGGAAGCATTACGTTCGTCCATCTCTCTGGCTGGCATTCCTTCTCTTCTCCTGGGGCGCCCTTACGATAGGTTTTGCTGGAGTTAAGAATTATGCAACCGTCGTTACCTTGAGGTTTTTGATTGGTGCCTTTGAAGCAGGCTTCTTTCCAGGTGAGTCCATCACACAGTTCAGAAATTGTCGGTCAATTTAATTCCCTGTTTCAGGCATTGTCTACTTCATCACAATCTGGTACAGGCACGACGAAAGAGCTGTTCGCATTGCCTGTGTGGTCGCATTTTGCAATCTTGCTGGTGCTTTTGGAGGTGCAATAGCATATGGTGTGGGTCACATCAATGGACGAGGCGGCCTCCAGGGCTTCAGATGGCTTTTCATAATCGAAGGAATTATAACGCTGCTCAGTGCAATTCCCTTGTGGCTGTGTCTTCCGGACTATCCTGCACGAGCAAAGTTCTTGAACGAGGACGATAAGCGTTTTGCAGAGGACCGATTGAAGGATCGCGGTGGAGGCTATAACAGGGAGCACGCTTCTCGCAAGGAGACTTTGGCAACCATTTGCAGTCCTCGTATGTTAGCACACTATATCGCCTACGTGAGTACCGAGCTGATAATTGGGCGCACACATGTCACGACTGACTCTTCTCTGCACAGATTGCCGATGTGGTCCCTCAGGGATCGTTCACATTTTTCACACCGACCATCGTGAAAGGTCTTGGCTATACCTCAATTCACGCTCAGCTACTCACTGTGCCTCCCTGGTGTATCGGCTTTGTGGTTGCAATTACCCTCAGCTATTCAGCAGACCGCTTCAATGCTCGAGGAGCGCATATAACCATTGCATCGATCATTGGTGGGGTTGGTTGGCTCACCGCGGGACTTCTACCTCACGATGCATATGTCAAGCGTTATGGGTGCCTTTGTCTTGCCGCATGCGGCGCTTTCCCAGTCGCCCCTTCAATGACCAACTGGGTTACATGCAATACACCCAGCCTTCTCACTATACCATTTGCGATAGCACTTCATAACTCGAGTGCAGGTGTCGGTCAAATCATAGCGCAATGGATTTGGCGAGCAGATGAAGCAACCAAAGGTTATCCAACAGGAAACTTTGTCTGTGCTGCCTGCAGCTTTTTTGTTGCAGCTGTCATCTTCAGCTTGAGACTTTTATACGGAAGAATGAACGCCAATGGGACTGTGGATGCTAGTGGGGCCAAGAGAGTGTGGGCTTATTAAGCTGCGAGCCGGGCTTGGTGCGCGGAGGATTAATTCATCTCCCATCAAGGTTGTCTCAGCGTACTCAGATGAACTGTGCCAATACACTTGGTTGTTATATGTCGTTTCTAGAATAGATGCGATGTCTAGGCACGTCGTCCCCCGAGGTTGAGCCATGGCGCAAGGCTGAAGCCTGGAAGGGGTCAGATATGGCGTTGTTGATGTTGATGCCACGAGGCTGGGAAATAGGAGAAGCCTCGTGGGTGCTCTCCCCAAGCACTGTTGTTAGTACATGAGAAACCCTCATTGCTTAGCCTGCGTGGTCTACTACCTCTGATTTTCACTCGAGTCGTGGCTGGGTATGGGGCGAAAAGTACTTCAAGTCAAGCATCCCGTGTGATTGTGCCTATCCATATTAAGTTAGCCAAGCCGGTGAGCACTGCCTGTGACGCTCGAGTATGAAACTACTAGCTTTCTGTTCATTTACTTCCACACTTTCACACAAACAGTTCTCGTCAAAATTAATGACAGTTGTCCTCAAGTGAACTTGTTGATGAGCAGTGAGATGCAGTAATCTTCAATTGGTCACCAAAAGTGGACACTTTTCTCAATAATTGACGGCTATTCATCTTCCAGGCAGACGTCTTCAGAAAACAGATCATCAGTTAGATGTGACCGATCGCTTTGACTCTTTCACCAGAAATCCATGTCTCTCTACGAGCAGTGACAGACAATTAAGACATTTCGGTTTCCCAGGTTCGCCACCAGCTCTGAGAGGACAAAGGATCTTTTTCCCTCGTGACATCGTAACGGCCACCAGTATGCAGCGCAAAAGTATCCCGGGGACTCTCTTGATGCTGCTAGCGATTCTACTTCTTGTAACCGGCACTTTCGCACGATCGTGGAGAGCTGGTGACGAATGCCCCTCGACCATTAAAGTTTCGATTCCAGGCGGTCGTTACTATCGTGATGATGAACCTAAGAAGCCGTTACTCGATACAATGGCGTCAGTCCATGCCGCTTTGACGACTTGCCCCAACATCACATCCCTTGACCTCCGGGTTTCGTTGCAAGGCTGCAGCAATTGGCCTGACCGCTGGTCATTTCCCTTCTCGCTGCCTGGCGGAGAGACCTATCCCGCCCTTCGACAGATCCGTCTGGAGGGATATAGATTTGATGACCGCCCGGTAGACGAAACTGGGTGGCCAAAGGGCTCATATCTTCCATGGTATGAGAAGTCTTTGGACTGGGTGTTCTCTGGTAACGCCATGCGTGCCCTGAGGTACCACATGCTTCCCAGAGAGCAAAGAGAAAAGAACAACATTCAGCTCTGGCTTGACGCGATGGACTGGAGTCAAGTGGAGGAGTTTGCATTCCTCGGTCATCAACAACCAGACACTGTTTCAGCTCTCCTGAACTCAACACAGGGCGTCATGCCGGGGCTTCGACGCGTGGAACTTGGCAGGGGACAACCATGGTCGACACTTCAGTTCCTGCTGAATGTTGAGCGCCATTCCTTGACACATCTGACCTCGATCGATAGCTTCAATCGGAAAACACCCTTCGCCTTGCGGGAGGTCCAGGGCGATTCACTGCAACATATCGATTTGCACACGGTGGAGACGACTCTCGTGGAAAGTCCGGCATACACAGCCACTGAGCTAGAGCATTTCAAGCATATGCCCAATCTCACTCACCTGTCTCTCAATATTGCGCGAAACGGGACTTGGCTATTCGAAGAGCTATCTGCCATTTCCCAGATCCCTTCACTACGAACTGCAGAGTTATGGCTGGACATCACCTCCATGTGCCGTAAGCAGAAAGTTGACAATGGCCATTACAACGTGGAAGATCCGAATTGCAAAGGGAGGGATCAATACCTGCTGCCGTACATCAACGAGACATCGACTCTAGAGGTCTTCAAGTTTCTTAGAGCTAAGAAGATTGGCGAGGAGCTCACTAATGTGACCTTCTGGGGTGGAGACTGGAGCAGGCCATGGGATGGGCCCGTATACTCCCCACCTTGGATCGAGGGTCGAAAAGTCAAGGTTCTCTGTACCAACGGAAAGGAAGAGCATGGGTCAGGAGAGGAAAATTGCACAGTCCTGACTGGGGTAGAGTATTGGGATCAGAAGGCACGGTGGTATGAGGATGTAGACGAGATGTGGCTCAATGATTCGGAACAGTTTTATTAAAGCAGCTTTTGTCAGGCATGATCTCCTTCCAAGGGATAACGTCATACCACCTTATGGACTAGGATAGCCACGAGCAAACAAATTCTTGATATCATCGTTGTCATACCCTGCCTGTATCGCTAACTGCAGCAGAATTCGTGCCTTCTGTGGATTGAGGAAACCGCTCGCAACAATGAATGCATCTTCATCTGCCGGTACAAAGCCGTCCGGCGACCGATGACTAGCAACCATGGGGATTGCAGTTGCGTTATAAACTGCCTCTGCAGCTGCCGCTGCTACCCGTGACATTCCTCCCGCGCCAACCCCGGCCAAGACAATTCCACTCGCTCCGTGCTCAACGGTCGAATTGAATAGCTCGGGATCCATGTCTTGATGAGCATACAGGATGTCGATAAGCGGGAGGGAGTCTGCACCACTGAGGTCGAAGTGGGTTTTGCCGATCGGTACCGCGGGCTCATAGTAGAAGTATGGAACCTGGTTGATGAAGAAGCCCAGCTGACCGGCCTCGGTGCTGAAGAACGTATCTAGCGAATTCGCATTGTTCTTGGTCGTGTAGAAAGCGCTTCCGATGCGGCTGGCGAGCGTCCGTCAGCAAATTGGAATAAACTGTTTCGAGTGATTACTTTACTTACTCATTCAGAGAGATCATGGCACCACGACCCACGGCGTTTGGAGACGCTGCCAAGGTAACGGCTTGATATAAATTCAATGGACCATCCGCACTCAGGGCTGTAGCTGGTCTCATGGCCCCAACGACGACAACCGGCTTTGTGGAGTTGATGGTTAGATCCAGGAAGAAGGCGGTCTCCTCAAGAGTATCAGTCCCGTGTGTGATAACCACGCCGGAGATATCATCACGGGCAAGTTCCTCGTTGATGAGTCGGGCGAGCTTGAGAGAAATGGTTTGATTCACGGAGCCGCTGTCAACGTTCGATACCTGGTAGCCACGAATGTTCGCGAAGCTCAAGATTTCAGGCACCGCATCGACAAGTTGTTGCACTCCTAGTCCGACGCTATACCCTGTTGTCTGTGTATTCGAGGTTCCTTGACTTGCGATTGTGCCGCCCGTGGCGAAGATGGTCACGTTCGGCAAGGATCCATTTATTGGTGTCTCAATATCCTGACGTGGGAGCAATTGACTCAAGTGAAGGATTGGGGAGGCTGTAGCAGCAATCACAAAGCTTAGAACAAGTTTGAATGAAAGCATCTTGCCTGGTATGGGGTAACCAACTTGTAGGACGTCGATAGAGGCCGATGCTGGAGAAGTCGTTTCCAGGGTCGCTCTGGAGTCCAGGTTAAGTACTTTCGACTGAGGCCGCTTCTCGAGTATCATGCCTATCTTCCATTGCCGAATGACACCATATAACACCTAAGTCCTTTCACACGAACGGACATTCTGCATTGCATCAGCAAGCGAGCCGCTCAACGGAGCTGATAAAGCACAGTTCACCCCACAGCCAAGGCGTACGGTGCAGATGAACCAGGTCATGTTTCGTTACAATTACAGCAAATGGTCCAGATATGCAACCCTGTGCGGTACATTGCTTCGCAGCGCTGTAGTTTACCATGTGCGATAAGAAGTTTCGCTAGCTCTCAAACATGCAAGTGTACAAAAGGCGCCTTGGAAATGCGTCATATTAAAAGTTTAGTATAGATAACGCAGAAAAGATAGCAAGCGGACAAGTCCTTATCAGTGGTAGCCAATACTTGGCATTAAGACATGCAACTCTGCAACCGATGCACATATTTATGACGGACGGTACGTTGACCGGGGAAGTAAACTCCATGAATACCATCAGATAGTCGACACATTTTGTCATACCTAGTAAGTGCGCATGCGAGAAGTTTGAATTCTAGGGCGTCGAAAAGGGCTTAACCCAGCCTCGTCTGGTACTGGAGCCCCGTGTGATCCTTCGCTTCTAGAGATTAGGCTCGGTTGAGGTTGTGCATTTGCATAAACAAATACCTTGATTAACAAATCCAACGGCGAGCAGCTCTGGACTCTATTCTAGCGCTAATACATCTGGAGCAAAATCCCTGATTACTTACCCAATGCCTCATCCACAAGGAAATGAGGCTGGATGCATTGAATCATGATGTCGATGGATATACTATCGCTGCTTTTGATCATCTCCATCTTGCTTCATGCGAGGGTCTTCTCTTACCACCAAAATCTGGCCTTGTGAAATCTTCCATGCTGTGAAAGCCAGATTTAGGAAGAACACTGAAATCATAAACAAAAGAAGGATAGTCATCATGGTCCGGAAGAATGGTGAGTCCATTTCCATGCTGAAATACAAAAAGGATGTCGCCAGGGTACCGGTCGGGAATATGATGCTATTCCATGTGGGAGCCCAAGTCAGTTCCTTGTTGAATGCCCGTTCGAACATGGCATATAATGCCAAAACAAGCCCAATGACCGAGATTCCGGTCAATAGTAAGGCAATCAACACGCAAGCCATTTCAAGGGGTGGTCCTGCTGCCTCTGTGAGAAAACTGCCCTTGTTATAGCCGGCAAATCTCCCGTACGTGCTTGCGGCCGAGCCGAGAAGCTGCAATGCCGCCGAACCTTGTCCCATGGGACCCACCAGAACAAAAAGGGTTGCGGTCTGTTCGGGTTGCGGCCAGCCTTTATGGAGTAGTTGCTGCAGGATCTGGGCGTAGAAAATGAGTGCCATGAACAGTCCAAGCCCGACGAAACAGAAGGACGTGATTATCACCGGCACTGCCATTCTTGCGGATATTGCGGTTGAATAGGTTGAGACCACGCCCCCGATAGTGGCGACGGTAGTGAGACCCACAGTAGGAATGAGTATCGTGGGTGGAAGTGGTTGCTCCGCCAGAGTCCTGCGCCGGATCAATGCAATGAAGACGAATAAGAGTGTTGCAAGCATCCATGCTGCCCCTATCCACCACATGACATATGCAACAATAGTAAAATGGTGGCCTCCCCAGCTCGATCCGCTGA
Organism: Exophiala bonariae; assembly: GCF_035927105.1. Classification (NCBI taxonomy): domain Eukaryota; kingdom Fungi; phylum Ascomycota; class Eurotiomycetes; order Chaetothyriales; family Herpotrichiellaceae; genus Exophiala; species Exophiala bonariae. The sequence goes on along the minus strand of NW_027042552.1, from coordinate 9,166 downwards.
CATTGAGAGCGACAAACGCCGTAAGAGTCAGCCATGCAACCGGCCAACACGCGAGTAGTGTTAGCTCGGATGTATCACCAACCAATTCGTGATATGCTTGTCGTCGAAACAAGATCAGTCGTAACAACATAATAATTGAAAAGAAGATGAAGAAAACAAAATCAGCCAGGAATGCAATGGTCGAGAGTACGCCGAGTCCCCAGAATTGATAGGGTTCCTGATGCATCAATATAGCTAAGAGAAGTTGTTAGACACTGCAATTAGACGCGGAGAATGAGCCTCTTACCGATAATTCCTGCATTCATGCACCATGTGAACCTACAGTCAGGTGTTAGAACAGTGTGCCTTCAATAAGTTGCAACATTTGACCTACCACAAGGGACTGAAATCCTGCACCATGGCGCGAAAGGCGCCTCTCTTGGACGGTCCTCTCCACTGATGAACCCGTCCATCGTCAAGGTGGCCATGAGCTTCCAGCCCATTGCTTTGCACGGTATCAGCCTGGGACGACATTCTTCGTCTTGTGGAGGCCGCTCGAAAGGCTGTGGTGGATTGAACGAGATGAAGTTCCCGGCCACACCGGTATTATTGTACCTCCATTCGATATATAGCTGACCTGTAGATCCAGGACTGTGTATCATCCAATAGCATCAATGACATAATGATCAGATCATGACGCTTTGACACAGAATTTGCTCCATGTTCACCAGTTATGGGGCTTTCTGCTCTCATACGACATGCCACAAGATCCCGATAGATCCGAAGCAATATCCCCCGGACTAGAGATTTGTTCTCCAGTCCGAGTGATGAGCATGAGAGCGGTGTCACACATGTCGCCACCTTCTTCAACCTTGTCACTGGGGCTCCACAGTCATCGACCTCAAAAATGCCAATGTTCAGATTGAGCCATGGGCATGGCCGGCCATTATTCGCTACTTCGTCTTTTCGATCTTCTTGTAAGCTCTAAAGCCCCCAATTCCTCTTAGCAAAGGGGACAAGCTATTAACATTTTGACATCTCAAAGTTGCCGTAGCAGTAGGAAGTCCACGGAAGTCCAAGTTGAAGTTGAAGGTGGCGCTCCCGGGCTTGATATCCGACACGGGTACAGCCGCAATGACGTGCCTAACAAGAGCCGCAACAAACCACACAATCTTTTATTCAGCTATCAAAACTTTGGAGTTTATGCGCTACACAGTAGATCGATCTTGGACTACTAATGACGTTTGCGAGCAGGCTCAAATTGACGGGAGTAGAAATTTACATCTTGATGTATTATCGTGATCATGCACATTGTGTATCTTGATCGTCTGTACCTCACTGCTTCACTTTGTGTAGTTGCCGCCCCCTGACTAGTAAAGACAAGCTGATATCCCTTCAGAGTCCTCACCAGTTATCGTCGTTGACTTAGCACATAATCTTTATCTGTCCAGGAGTCTACCACAATCGACCATAGGATCTGGAAAACAGCGCTTCCCGTTTGCTCAGCGGTACTTAAGCCAGATGCCGGTCAGTCAGTAGTGAAGTCGGTGACGATTCACGAATCCTGGCTGTCGATTGTTTTTGGCAATTGCTCATATAGGTATGAGACTAGAAGTGGTGGTCGAATATTGCTCTCCTCCTTTTTGTCGGCAGATATAATCACTTGCATGGCGCAACAGGGTGATCGCCGACCCTCTCCATATAGGCGACGCTTCAAAGCATCACCCTCTGATATGAAATGTCATAGCTTCACAGGAAAACTCTCCCTGAGCCACCCTCCGTAGCGATGGAAGAGGAGTGGGACTGGAAGGAAAGCCATGCCTATGAAGCCTAGGACGCTGTTTCCCCACCCAAGTCCCAGATCAGCATATAAAGAAGGCCCTGCCAATGGAATGAAAGCTGCTGCAAGAAGTCGGAGAACCACGTTCGCAGCTAATGCAGAGGCGGCACCCTCAGGGCCAAAAACATCCACCATATAAAGCTGAGCGGGTAATGCAACCCAGAGAACACCGAATCCAAAGAAGCAGGTGCCAATGATGGGCACGATCCAATGAGTCTGCTTCTCGGCTGTCCAACCATACCAGAAGATGCCAACGGGCACGGCGGGCATGACCCATATCATGGGCTTTAGGCGTGCTTCAGGTTTGGGGGATTCTCCAAGTGCCTTTTGCATTTTGTCGGTCACAGTGGCAAAGATGGCGAGGGAACTAAGCATTCCAATTCCAACGCCGAGATATGACAAGCCAGAAACACCGGCGGAGAAGTGATATTGCTCCTCGAAGACTGTTGGAAACGTGGTGAACAGCAGAAAGAGGAGACCGAACACGAAAGCGCACAGGAGAGAAAGGAGGAGCACGATTGGTGATAGAATGAGAAGCTTTGTTGGTCGAATAATAGCACGGAGGAATAGTTGGCGTGGGGTCAGGCCTTGATCCATTGTCGAAACCAGAGCAGTATTGCCAGTTTCTTTCCGCAGACGAGCAGCTTTCCATTCTAGCAGCACGGTGGCGTTCGTCTCATGGAGGAAGAAGATTGATATGACAAAGGATACCCCTGCCTAGTTCGAAGCGTCAGTGGCTTAAGAATAATAGGTTCGGCCCTCTACTTACTAGGATTTCGATGAGCCAAAAGGTCCACCGCCAGCCGATTGATTCGGACACAAAGCCACCGATAATTGGCCCCAGGACCTTGAAGGATCGTCAGTTTCATGAAGGTCTGTGTAAGTCAACACCACCTACTGGTCCTAGAAGTGGTCCCATGAAGAATAGAGACATTGCTCTCCCACGCTGAGCCGGCGGAATGACATCGGCGACGGTCCCTCCGCCAACTGTCAATGGACCCGATGCAGCGCATCCGGCAAGGAATCGAAACACGAGAAACATGCCGGTGTTTTTGCTCAGTCCACACCCGAGAATGAAGCCTAAGTAAAAAACATAGCAGGTGTGGTAGATCACAAGGCGTCCGTACAATTCAGAAAGCGGTGCAATGAACATGGGTCCAAGAGCGAAGCCACAGAGGTAAATAGATACGGTAAGACTGACGAGGGTGGAATTCGTGATATGGAAATCCTTAGCAAGCGCGGCAGCTCCAGGAGCAAACATTGTCGCGGCGAGGTTACTATGCCTTTAGTCAGTGTCGGATAGTCTCGCCAAAGGAGCGTAGGAGCCGCCTTACGCCGTCAGCAGGAAAGCGCTGGCGAGGATGACTTGGGTCATACGTTTCCACGCTGGCCAGTTCCGCGGATTCTGGGGATCGTCCGGCCCGTCCCAGTCAACACGACCGTCCTTTGTCTCTCGTTCAATTGGTGTTTTGCCATAGTCGCTAAAGTGTTGGTCATGGTGGCCGTCCCCTGAAATAGGAGCCTTCTCATAGGAGGACTCTAGATCAGTCGCCATGGTGTACTGTCGAGGTTGTTATAGGTCTGATATATTGGCGTGTGTTTATTTGATATCACCAGGCTTTGCTTGATAATATAGTTCTGGAGGAGGCTAATGGTGTCAACCCAGTAAATCCGCAAAGTCCGTAAGTGCGGAGTCCAAACTGGACATAGGCTCAGGAGAAGAAAACGCGGAGGGTCGGATGGTCGGACGATCGGACGATCATTGCTTTCTCTATGGCCTCTCGGCTTGCACTGCCAGATATCTGCTTTCGCTTCTTTGAAATGGCTGAAAATTGTTCGAGAGTGATCCCAAAAGAAGTTGCGCTTAACCAAACCCAAATCTCCGTGTATGAGGTTGGACTTGCGACGTCTTCACTCCATTCGCATCATGGCCGAGAATGCTCCACCTCCGCGTCCACCACCAAGTCGACGTAGAGACAAAGTCCAGCTCTCCTGCAACCCTTGTAGACACCGAAAGTATGTACTCGGACTCTATTGCAGGGTCCTGTACGTCTAACTTTGGCAGGCTGAGATGCGATCGACATCAGCCATGCGGAGCTTGCTCAAAGCGTGGCCTCGCTAACTCCTGCAATTATGCAACATCATCTTCTTCTACACCCGATGCTCAGCGATCTGTTGCTTCACGACAGTCAAACAGCCTCCACAGCAGAGTCTCTGAACTGGAGAGTCTGGTCGTGATGCTCATGGAAGGACAACCGCTGGCAAGTTCGCTCGCACCGAAACATCTGGAATCAAGCTCGTTATCAATTGCAGATGTGTTGTCTGAAACCTGGAGACGAAGGAAACCCCAAGATGACGCTGAATCTCTGGCAGACCCTGGAACCCTAAAATTGCGCGAATCTGGAACCAGCTATGTCCAGAGTGCTCATTGGGAGGCCATTCTCACCAAGATTAGAGGACTGAAGGAGGACTTAGTGACTGACAGCAAGGCTAGACCTGGTTCACACTTGTTCTATGGCCCGAATTGCCATGCAACTCGAGATGAGATAGTGGTCGCTATTCCTCCTCGTCCAGTTGTTGACCGCTTGGTGGCCCTTCACTTCGATTCCTACATTGTCACTTCGTGTCAGTATATTCAACCTTTCTTTCCACTCTCAAAAGATTGACTGTATGCGATAGATTTCATTCATGGTAAGAAATTTCTCCGAGAGGTGGGTTCTTTCTAACATGGCCGACAACAAGCAGTCTGACGAATAACCAGTATGAAGCTTTCTGGGAAGATCCGTCCGCAACTTCTATCGCTTGGATTGGTCTTATGTTCTCCATGTTACACATTTCTGCGCAGTTGCAGATCTTCGCCATTGATTTCACGGATGGACGAGCCGAATCGCTCAAGGCGGAATGTCTCACCAAGAAGTATGACTTCCGGGAGAAGGCCGTTCAGTGTCTTATGTTGGCTAAGTATACGACCGGAGGACCATATGTCCTGGAGAACCTCATCCTGGTCCTTATCGGAGAGTCGATACTCTTGAAAGAAAGCGGTACCGACGGCTGGCTTTTAATCAGTATGATACTCCAAATTGCAACGCGGATGGGTTATCACCGAGACCCAGATCACTTTCCGCGAATATCTCCTTTCGAAGGTGAGATGCGTAGACGCATCTGGGCTACAATCCTTGTGTTAGATCTCGGCCTCGCCTTAGAGATGGGCCTTCCTAGAAGTGCCACAGACACTAATATCGACACAAAACAGCCACGTAATCTTCATGATTATGATTTTGAAGAGGACACGATCGAGATACCTCCCCAAAGGCCAGAAACGGAATGGACGCCAGTGCTTCCTCTCATTACAAGAGGGCGACTGATAACTGCTCTCGGCTTGATTAGTGACATCAATACCGATATTAATCCACCTTCCCACGAAAGGATCGTCAAAATCGACGCACTTCTTGGAGACGTGTACAATCGTGGTATCCCGCCCTTGCTGCGCTGGCAAGATACACCACACCCTATCACAGACAGTCCGAACATGGTGGTACATCGAGTAAGTGTAGAAACGACCTACCACAAATCACGCATTCTCCTTTACCGGAGGGCTTTGATCGGCTATCCAGTTCGACAGTCCCAAGAGCAGGACAGGGAGTCGGTGGGAATTTGTCTAGATTCCGCACTCAAGATTCTATCGTTCCAAACGATGCTTCACGAAGAGTCTCAGCCATTTGGTCGTTTGTGTCAGCTTCGATGGAAGGTGACCCATATTTTCAACTCTGATATTCTTCTCGCAACGAGCGTGCTTTGTCTCTACCTTCAAGACGTCGATAGATTCGAATTTCCAGAGACCGTAGGATTGACACCGTGGTCGCCAAGGCGTGAAGAGATCCGAGAACGACTGACTAGCTCGCGCAAGATTTGGCTTCAAATGAGTACAACATCTCCGGAAGCTGGAAAAGTAGCGAAAGCTCTGAGCATCGTCCTTGGAATCACGGAAGCATCTGCTGAGGATGACGACGCGCCCACCTCTTACGACTTTCTAACGGAGTTCGATGCCATACCTTTGAACGAGTTTGGCACAACGCTCAGCAATCAATGTGAGGAGTACACTCAGTCATGCCGATTGTAACTAACGGAAAGATTCATCAGACTCCCCCTCTGGCTTCTATTCTCCCATCACGTTCTTTGATAATGTACTTGAAACTCGGGGAGCATGAGATATGTTTTTGACTGAGGTGCTTGAGCGGCGACATTATTTCTGACATCTCATGGAACTAGACATCCCGTGTTCATGCTCTTATCCTCATTTTTGACGAATAGAGCTCCTTTGCAGAGCAGGATGCTTCGTTCGATAGCCCTCTGTAGAGAGATAACTACTTAAACCATAACTGGCTCGGAAACGTTCTTTTCGACTTTTTCTTGAGTGGAACTACTAGAATCCAAGTGCCGCTCCACATTCTGGTCTCTTTCACCCTCCATTTCCCCTTTGGTAACGTTGGCAACGGTTGGCTGACTCCCGTCGTCACGACGATGAAGAGGAACGAAAACATTATACCACCGAGGAAGAATAAAGCCCAGCGTGATTATAACGAGTGCAAAGTGGGCTAGAGTGAAGCCGATAATGTGTAGTGGGTCGTATCGTAGCTGGTAGAATGCTGGATAGGCAAACCCGAAGATAATGGCGAGGATTGGCGCGCTTATGTAACGGAGTAACACTGGCCAGAAGGTGGGAATCTTCCAGTTTCGACCTGCACCAACAATCACATTCAAATCACGCCTTAATTGATTGCCCTGTTCAAGTATTAGTCGACTGAGTCGAGTAAAAAGTGCTGGCCAACTTACTGAGTAGAACGCAACATACCAAAACCTGGCGACGTAAACATTTCGAGACCAGAATCTGGGTGCTGCAGAGCTGGGAGTCTTCGCAATCAATGTCGAGATAATTGATCCGCCGATGTATAGACCAAAGCCAAGACCAGCACCAGCTGGTGGAGAAACAGCGTGTGCAACAGCAACGCCGAAGACCAGACCACCGTAGTAGCCAGAGTTATAAACAATCCATGCGGGAAGCCCCACATTTGCGACAACATCCTTCCAGCGGTAGACCGTAGTGCTGCTTGCACACTCAGCAAAGACGACAAATATGAGTGCAACGTCATTGATCCATCTATCAACCCCATCGAGCAAGTAGTATCCAAATTCAGTGCAGTATGGCAGTGAGCACAGAAAGGAGACAACAACCAGAGCAGTGACGACAACCGGTCGAGAGAATCTTGTACCTGAGTCCATCACGAGTGTGGCAATCGCATCAAGCATAGCAAAGGCTGAGCTATAACCCAACACCACAAGCGTAAAGAACAAAGCCACCGCCCAAAAGTTGGCGCCAGGCATCTCGGTGATCGCGAGAGGCAAGGTAAGAAAACCGACCACAAAGCTACCCAATCGAGTACCTTCCTCAGGAAAGAGACGTAGATAGCCGACGACACCGAAAACTGCGAAGGCAGCGAAGCCTTCGAAGAGAACGTTGCTGCAAACAATAAGTATGGCATCCATAACTGCGTTCGAATGCTTTTGGTTGTAGGATGCGTAGGAGGTGAAGTAACCTAAAATTATCAGCCGAAGGACCACACAAATCAGGGCTAGCAACCTACCAAAGCCTACTCCAGTAGAAAAGAAAACTTGTCCACAGGCGGTCTGCCACACCTGCCCTTTCGCAAGCTCACCTCCTCTCCATGTGGCAAAATATAGCTTCACTCCAGCGCCAGCGTTCTCGAGAGAGACCCCTCTCCCCACGAGAATAACGGTAATCACCAAGGGCAATCCCATTGTGAAGTAAACAACTCTCCCAGTAAGACCCACACCACGAAATATGCTGATCCAGCAAAGAAACCAGATGAACGCGGTCCACCCAACGGTTTCCCCAATGAGAGCAGTGCTTGGATAAGAAGTATATGCAAGGACCTGGGAGCCATTCTCGCTCAGGCTGCCGGCGATAGGATCGGGGTTGCCAACAACTTCCGCGTAGAATTCATCACCTCGCCCGGTCCAAGGCAGTGGGCTTGTGAACGAGTTCCGGAAGTAGTTCATGATCCATGAAAGAATCACCACAAAGTAATGATTGACAAACCAGCCGATGAAGAGAAGACCCAACCCAGTGCCTCTCAGACGCTTGTTCATGTTGTTGTAAGCGATCACAGCTCCACCTCGATATGCTTGGCCTATCGAGATCTCAAGAATGAGAGCCGGAATAGCAACTATGAAAACCGCAATGAAGTATGGAATGAACCATTGAAGCCCATAATTGTTGTATACCACTGAGGGATATCTAGCTCGACGATTAGCTCGTGTACATGTTGAGACTCGGATTTCCACTACCGAAGGAGATTCCCCATTCCCGCACAGCCACCCATGCTTGCAAGAAGGAAAGCCGCACGTGATGGCCATTGATCACGTCCATCATCTGATTTGTCTGGAGCGGGAGCAAGCAGACGCCCAATTCGCTTGAGCGTATTCATTTTGGTGGTCAAAGGTCGTCAATAACTCAACGAATATTCCGCATCAGAAGAACAAGGGACGGGGAACGACAAGGGGTGGCATGGCGAGAGACCTGACTTATACCGCCCAGGGAAATCGTTGGGCCTCCTGGTTTCTCACAATAATATCGAGCCAAGATACGATTCAGCCGTCACGCTCGTTGGTAGCATATAGTTGAGCTTGAATTTTATCGATCCACTTGTCCCTACAGTACACATGAGCCATGCCACATGGTGTTGCATGAGCAATAAACCAACCAACTCATAATGCCATGTCTTGCGTGATCGACATGGCGTCGTCCTGCTTCGGATCAGCGCGAGCATGCTGGAAGAGTTTTTCATGTTCAGCCTTGAGGCCCCAAGTAGCGATGTCATCAGCCAAGGGCTTGAGCAGCATTTGGCGGCAGGACGGCATAAATGTATCGTGTCCTTTGGTACGGGGCAGATGAGAGCGGAGTTGCTAGACCTTGGCTAATCTTGGTCTTTCGTCAGTGTTCCGCTCGTACCCACCTTAATTCTTGTCGTGGGAGAAGCACATCTTGGCGAGATTGAGGATGAAATTTTGAGGTCTTGTCTGAAGGAGAATGGGAAATGGCTTTGATCAATGAAGGTACTTGTGAATCATTTTCGCCGGTGTTTCGTGGAGCGAAGGGAAGCATTGTCACCCCGAGCAACGCCTCACGATCAGATGTACACATGGCTGTGTTTGATGTTATTTCCACCACTGATTCGGGACGGCACGCACACCCAGCACTATTTATTACTCTTACGGATTATTTATTAACATCTTCAAGCGAATTTTTATCTTTTATATTGTAACCTT